>NW_022610633.1:0-19752 GCF_000309985.2 Brassica rapa
TTGTTTATCAATTAATTTAGTAAAACTTCATAATACTCCATAAATCGATGAAATAACTATTTTCTTGAAAAATGGAGACAACAAAGGCTCCAAACCTCTTTGAACATCATCATATGTTAGTGCAGGATGCAACTATGCATTAAAACAATATTGTCATATTTTTTGAAAATTTCCTCAAAATCCATGTGTTAACCCCTTCGAAAATATTGAGTTTTGGTAAATACTTTATATACTGAAGCCTATAATCTTTAGTGTGTTTTAAAAAATTTCTAACCACATTCTACATTGTATTAATGTATTTTAAGCTCTTTTTCATGGTATATGGAAATCGTTATAATTTGTTTATCAATTAATTTAGTAAAACTTCATAATACTCCCTAAATCGATGAAATAACTATTTTCTTGAAAAACGGAGACAACAAAGGCTCCAAACCTCTTTGAACATCATCATATGTTAGTGCAGGATGCAAATATGCATTTAAAAAATATTGTCATATTTTTTGAAATTTTCTCAAAATCCATGTGTTAACCCCTTCGAAAATATTGAGTTTTTGGTAAATACTTTATATACTGAAAGCCTATAATCTTTAGTGTTATTTTAAAATTTCTAACCATATTCTACATTTGTATTAATGTATTTTAAGCTCTTTTTCATGGTATATGGAATCGTTATAATTTTTTTATCAATTAATTTAGTAAAACTTCATAATACTCCCTAAATCGATGAAATAACTATTTTCTTGAAAAACGGAGACAACAAAGGCTCCAAACCTCTTTGAACATCATCATATGTTAGTGCAGGATGCAACTATGCATTAAAACAATATTGTCATATTTTTTGAAATTTTCTCAAAATCATGTGTTAACCCTTCGAAAATATTGAGTTTTTGGTAAATACTTTATATACTGAAAGCCTATAATCTTTAGTGTTGTTTTAAAATTTCTAACCACATTCTACATTTGTATTAATGTATTTTAAGCTCTTTTCATGGTATATGGGAATCGTTATAATTTTTTTATCAATTAATTTAGTAAAACTTCATAATACCCCTAAATCGATGAAATAACTATTTTCTCTTGAAAAACGGAGACAACAAAGGCTCCAAACCTCTTTGAACATCATCATATGTTAGTGCAGGATGCAAATATGCATTAAAACAATATTGTCATATTTTTGAAATTTTCTCAAAATCCATGTGTCCCCTTCGAAAATATTGAGTTTTTGGTAAATACTTTATATACTGAAAGCCTATAATCTTTAGTGTTTTTTAAAATTTCTAACCAATTCTACATTTGTATTAATATATTTCAAGCTCTTTTTCATGTATATGGGAATCGTTATATTTGTTTATCAATTAATTTAGTAAAACTTCATAATACTCCCTAAACCGATGAAATAAATATTTTCTTGAAAAACGGAGACAACAAAGGCTCCAAACCTCTTTGAACATCATCATATATTAGTGCAGGATGCAACTATGCATTAAAACAATATTTTCATATTTTTTTGAAATTTTCTCAAAATCCATGTGTTAACTCTTTCGAAAATATTGAGTTTTTGGTAAGTATTTTATATACTGAAAGCCTATAATCTTTAGTGTTGTTTTAAAATTTCTAACCACATTCTACATTTGTATTAATATATTTTAAGCTCTTTTTCATGTATATGGGAATCGTTATATTTTTTATCAATTAATTTAGTAAAACTTCATAATACTCCCTAAACCGATGAAATAACTATTTTCTTGAATAACGGAGACAACAAAGGCTCCAAACCTCTTTGAACATCATCATATGTTAGTGCAGGATGCAAATATGCATTTAAAAAATATTGTCATATTTTTTGAAATTTTCTCAAAATCCATGTGTTAACCCCTTCGAAAATATTGAGTTTTGGTAAATACTTATATACTGAAGCCTATAATCTTAGTGTTGTTTAAAAATTTCTAACCACATTCTACATTTGTATTAATGTATTTTAAGCTTTTTTCATGGTATATGGGAATCGTTATAATTTTTTATCAATTAATTTAGTAAAACTTCATAATACTCCCTAAATCGATGAAATAACTATTTTCTTGAAAAACGGAGACAACAAAGGCTCCAAAACCTTTGAACATCATCATATGTTAGTGCAGGATGCAACTATGCATTAAAACAATATTGTCATATTTTTGAAATTTTCTCAAAATCCATGTGTTAACCCCTTCGAAAATATTGAGTTTTTGGTAATATTTTATACTGAAAGCCTATAATCTTTAGTGTTGTTTTAAAATTTCTAACCACATTCTACATTTGTATTAATGTATTTTAAGCTTTTTTCATGGTATATGGGAATCGTTATAATTTTTTATCAATTAATTTAGTAAAACTTCATAATATCTCCTAAATCGAATGAAATAACTATTTTCTTGAAAAGGAGACAACAAAGGCTCCAAACCTCTTTGAACATCATCATATGTTAGTGCAGGATGCAACTATGCATTAAAACAAATATTGTCATATTTTTTAAATTTTCTCAAAATCCATGTGTTAACCCCTTCGAAAATATTGAGTTTTTGGTAAATACTTTATATACTGAAAGCCTATAATCTTTAGTGTTGTTTTTAAAATTTCTAACCACCAATTCTACATTTGTATTAATGTATTTTAAGCTTTTTTCATGGTATATGGAAATCGTTATAATTTTTTTATCAATTAATTTAGTAAAACTTCATAATACTCCCTAAATCGATGAAATAACTATTTTCTAGAAAAACGGAGACAACAAAGGCTCCAAACCTCTTTCAACATCATCATATGTTAGTGCAGGATGCAACTATGCATTAAAACAATATTGTCATATTTTTTGAAATTTTCTCAAAATCCATGTGTTAACCCCTTCGAAAATATTGAGTTTTTGGTAATTACTTTATATACTGAAAGCCTATAATCTTTAGTGTTGTTTTAAAATTTTAACCACATTCTACATTTGTATTTATGTATTTTAAGCTCTTTTTCATGGTATATGGAAATCGTTATAATTTCTTTATCAATTAATTTAGTAAAACTTCATAATACTCCCTAAATCGATGAAATAACTATTTTCTTGAAAAACGGAGACAACAAAGGCTCCAAACCTCTTTGAACATCATCATATGTTAGTGCAGGATGCAACTATGCATTAAAAAATATTGTCATATTTTTGAAATTTTTCTCAAATCCATGTGTTAACCCCTTCGAAAATATTGAGTTTTTGTAAAATACTTTATATACTGAAAGCCTATATCTTTAGTGTTGTTTAAAATTTCTAACCACATTCTACATTTGTATTAATGTATTTTTAGCTTTTTTCATGGTATATGGGAATCGTTATAATTGTTTATCAATTAATTTAGTAAAACTTCATAATACTCCCTAAATCGATGAAATAACTATTTCCTGAAAAAACGGAGACAACAAAGGCTCCAAACCTCTTTGAACATCATCATATGTTAGTGCAGGATGCAACTATGCATTAAAACATATTGTCATATTTTTTGAAATTTTCTCAAAATCCATGTGTTAACCCCTTCGAAAATATTGAGTTTTTGGTAAATATTTATATACTGAAAGCCTATAATCTTTAGTGTTGTTTTAAAATTTTTAACCACATTCTCATTTGTATTAATGTATTTTAAGCTTTTTTTCATGGTATATGGAAATCGTTATAATTTTTTTATCAATTAATTTAGTAAAACTTCATAATACTCCCTAAATCGATGAAATAACTATTTTCTTGAAAAACAGAGACAACAAAGGCTCCAAACCTCTTTGAACATCATCATATGTTAGTGCAGGATGCAACTATGCATTAAAACAATATTGTCATATTTTTTGAAATTTTCTCAAAATCTATGTGTTAACCCCTTCGAAAATATTGAGTTTTTGGTAAATACTTTATATAGTGAAAGCCTATAATCCTTAGTGTTGTTTTAAAATTTCTAACCACATTCTACATTTGTATTAATGTATTTTAAGCTCGTTTTCATGGTATATGGGAATCATTATTTTTTTTTATCAATTAATTTAGTAAAACTTCATAATACTCCCTAAATCGATGAAATAACTATTTTCTTAAAAAACGAAGACAACAAAGGCTCCAAACCTCTTTGAACATCATCATATGTTAGTGCATGATGCAAATATGCATTAAAACAATATTGTCAAATTTTTTGAAATTTTCTCAAAATCCATGTGTTAACCCTTCGAAAATATTGAGTTTTGGTAAATACTTTATATACTGAAGCCTATAATCTTTAGTGTTGTTTTAAAATTTCTAACCACATTCTACATTTGTATTAATGTATTTTAAGCTTTTTCATGGTATATGGGAATCGTTATAATTTTTATCAATTAATTTAGTAAAACTTCATAATACTCCTAAATCGATGAAATAACTATTTTCTTGAAAAACGGAGACACAAAAGCTCCAAACCTCTTTGAACATCATCATATGTTAGTGCAGGATGCAACTATGCATTAAAACAATATTGTCATATTTTTTGAAATTTTCTCAAAATCCATGTGTTAACCCCTTCGAAAATATTGAGTTTTTGGTAAATTTATATACTGAAAGCCTATAATTTTAGTGTTGTTTTAAAATTTCTAACCACATTCTACATTTGTATTAATGTATTTTAAGCTCTTTTTCATGGTATATGGGAATCGTTATAATTTTTTATCAATTAATTTAGTAAAACTTCATAATACTCCCTAAATCGATGAAATAACTATTTTTTTTGAAAAAGGAGACAACAAAGGCTCCAAACCTCTTTGAACATCATCATATGTTAGTGCAGGATGCAACTATGCATTAAAAAATATTGTCATATTTTTGAAATTTTTCAAAATCCATGTGTTAACCCCTTCGAAAATATTGAGTTTTTGGTAAATACTTTATATACTGAAGCCTATAATCTTTAGTGTTGTTTTAAAATTTCTAACACATTCTACATTTGTATTAATATATTTAAGCTCATTTTCATGGTATAGGGAATCGTTATAAATTTGTTTATCAATTAATTTAGTAAAACTTCATAATACTCCTAAAATCGATGAAATAACTATTTTCTTGAAAAACGGAGACAACAAAGGCTCCAAACCTCTTTGAACATCATCATATGTTAGTGCAGGATGCAACTATGCATTAAAAATATTGTCATATTTTTTGAAATTTTCTCAAAATCCATGTGTTACCCCTTCGAAAATATTGAGTTTTTGGTAAATACTTTATATACTGAAGCCTATAATCTTTAGTGTTGTTTTAAATTTCTAACCATATTCTACATTGTATTAATGTATTTTAAGCTTTTTTCATGGTATATGGGAATCGTTATAATTTTTTTATCAATTAATTTAGTAAAACTTCATAATACTCCCTAAATCGATGAAAAAACTATTTTTCTTGAAAAACGGAGACAACAAAGGCTCCAAACCTCTTTGAACATCATCATATGTTAGTGCAGGATGCAACTATGCATTAAAACAATATTGTCATATTTTTTGAAATTTTTCAAAATCCATGTGTTAACCCCTTCGAAAATATTGAGTTTTTGGTAAATACTTTATATACTGAAAGCCTATAATCTTTAGTGTTGTTTTAAAATTCTAACCACATTCTACATTTGTATTAATGTATTTTAAGCTCTTTTTCATGGTATATGGGAATCGTTATATTTGTTTATCAATTAATTTAGTAAAACTTCATAATACTCCCTAAATCGATGAAATAACTATTTTTGAAAACGGAGACAACAAAGGCTCCAAACCTCTTTGAACATCATCATATGTTAGTGCAGGATGCAACTATGCATTAAAACAATATGTCATTTTTTGAAATTTTCTCAAAATCCATGTGTTAACCCCTTCGAAAATATTGAGTTTTTGGTAAATACTTATATATACTGAGCCTATAATTTTTGTGTTGTTTTAATTTCTAACCACATTCTACATTTGTATTAATGTATTTAAGCTCTTTTCATGGTATATGGGAATCGTTATAATTTGTTTATCAATTAATTTAGTAAAACTCATAATACTCCCTAAATCGATGAAATAAATACTTTCTTGAAAAAACGGAGACAACAAGGCTCCAAACCTCTTTGAACATCATCATATGTTAGTGCAGGATGCAACTATGCATAAACAATATTGTCATATTTTTTGAAATTTTCTCAAAATCCATGTGTTAACCCTTTCGAAAATATTGAGTTTTTGGTAAATACTTTATATACTGAAGCCTATAATCTTTAGTGTTGTTTTAAAATTTCTAACCACATTCTACATTTGTATTAATAATTTTTAAGCTCTTTTTCATGGTATATGGGAATCGTTATAATTTTTTATCAATTAATTTAGTAAAACTTCATAATACTCCTAAATCGATGAAATATACTATTTTCTGAAAAACGGAGACAAAAAGGCTCCAAACCTCTTTGAACATCATCATATGTTAGTGCAGGATGCAACTATGCATTAAAACAATATTGTCATATTTTTTGAAATTTTCTCAAAATATGTGTTAACCCCTTCGAAAATATTGAGTTTTTGGTAAATACTTTATATACTGAAGCCTATAATCTTTAGTGTTGTTTTAAAATTTCTAACCACATTCTACATTTGTATTAATGTATTTTAAGCTCTTTTTCATGGTATATGGAATCGTTATAATTTTTTATCAATTAATTTAGTAAAACTTCATAATACTCCCTAAATCGATGAAAATAACTATTTTCTTGAAAACGGAGACAACAAAGGCTCCAAACCTCTTTGAACATCATCATATGTTAGTGCAGGATGCAAATATGCATTAAAACAATATTGTCATATTTTTTGAAATTTTCTCAAAATCCATGTGTAACCCCTTCGAAAATATTGAGTTTTTGGTAAATACTTTATATACTGAAAGCCTATAATCTTTAGTGTTGTTTTAAAATTTTAACCACATTCTACATTTGTATTAATGTATTTTAAGCTCTTTTCATGGTATATGGGAATCGTTATTTTTTTATCAATTAATTTAGTAAAACTTCATAATACTCCCTAAATCGATGAAATAACTATTTTCTTGAAAAACGGAGACAAAAAAGGCTCCAAACCTCTTTGAACATCATCATATATTAGTGTAGGATGCAACTATGCATTAAAACAATATTTTCATATTTTTGAAATTTTCTCAAAATCTATGTGTTAACCCCTTCGAAAATATTGAGTTTTTGGTAAATACTTTATATACTGAAAGCCTATAATCTTTAGTGTTGTTTTAAAATTTCTAACCACATTCTACATTTGTATTAATATATTTTAAGCTCTTTTTCATGGTATATGGGAATCGTTATAATTTGTTTATCAATTAATTTAGTAAAACTTCATAATACTCCCTAAATCGATGAAATAACTATTTTCTTGAAAAACGGAGACAACAAAGGCTCCAAACCTCTTTGAACATCATCATATGTTAGTGCAGGATGCAACTATGCATTAAAACAATATTGTCATATTTTTTGAAATTTTCTCAAAATCCATGTGTTAACCCCTTCGAAAATATTGAGTTTTTGGTAAATACTTTATATACTGAAAGCCTATAATCTTTAGTGTTGTTTTAAAATTTCTAACCACATTCAACATTTGTATTAATATATTTCAAGCACTTGTTCATGGTATATGGGATTCGTTACAATTTGTTTATCAATTAATTTAGTAAAACTTCATAATACTCTCTAAATCGATGGAATAATCACTATAAAATAACAATTTTCTTGAAAAATGGAGACAACAAAGGTTCCAAACCTCTTTGAACATCATCATATGTTAGTGTAGGATGCAAATATGCATTAAAACAATATTGTCATATTTTTTGAAATTTTCTCAAAATCCATGTGTTAACCCCTTTGAAAATATTGAGTTTTTGATAAATACTTTATATAATGAAAGCCTATAATCTTTAGTGTTGTTTTAAAATTTCTAACCACATTATACATGTGTATTAATGTATTTTAAGCTCGTTTTCATGGTATATGGGAATCGTTATATTTTTTTATCAATTAATATAGTAAAACTTCATAATACTCCCTAAATCGATGAAATAACTATTTTCTTGAAAAATGGAGACAACAAAGGCTCCAAACCTCTTTCAACATCATCATATGTTAGTGCAGGATGCAACTATGCACTAAAACAATATTGTCATATTTTTTGAAATTTTCTCAAAATCCATGTGTTAACCCCTTCGAAAATATGAGTTTTTGGTAAATACTTTATATACTGAAGCCTATAATCTTTAGTGTTGTTTTAAAATTTCTAACCACATTCTTTTATTAATGTATTTTAAGCTCTTTTTCATGGTATATGGGAATCGTTATAATTTTTTATCAATAATTTAGTAAAACTTCATAATACTCCCTAAATCGATGAAATATATTATTTTTCTTGAAAAAGGAGACAACAAAGGCTCCAAACCTCTTTGAACATCATCATATGTTAGTGCAGGATGCAACTATGCATTAAAACAATATTGTCATATTTTTTGAAATTTTCTCAAAATCCATGTGTTAACCCCTTCGAAAATATTGAGTTTTTGGTAAATACTTTATATACTGAAGCCTATAATCTTTAGTGTTGTTTTAAAATTTCTAACCACATTCTACATTTGTTTAATGTATTTTAAGCTCTTTTTCATGGTATATGGAATCGTTATATTTTTTATCAATTAATTTAGTAAAACTTCATAATACTCCTAAATCGATGAAATAACTACTATAAAAAAACTATTTCTTGAAAAACGGAGACAACAAAGCCTCCAAACCTCTTTCAACATCATCATATGTTAGTGCAGGATGCAACTATGCATTAAAACAATATTGTCATATTTTTTGAAATTTTCTCAAAATCCATGTGTTAACGCCTTCGAAAATATTGAGTTTTTGGTAATTACTTTATATACAGAAAGCCTATAATCTTTAGTGTTGTTTTAAAATTTCTAACCACATTCTACATTTGTATTACTGTATTTTAAGCACTTTTTCATGGTATATGGGAAATAATTATAAACTTTTTATCCATTAATTTAGTAAAACTTCATAATATTCCCTAAATCGATGAAATAACCACTATAAAATAACAATTTTCTTGAAAAACGGAGACAACAAAGGCTCCAAACCTCTTTGAACATCATCATATGTTAGTGCAGGATGCAACTATGCATTAAACAATATTGTCATATTTTTTGAAATTTTCTCAAAATCATGTGTTAACCCTTCGAAAATATTGAGTTTTTGGTATATACTAAAGCCTATAATCTTTAGTGTTGTTTTAAAATTTCTAACCACATTCTACATTTATTAATGTATTTTAAGCTCTTTTTCATGGTATATGAAATCGTTATAATTTTTATCAATTAATTTAGTAAAACTTCATAATACTCCCTAAATCGATGAAATAAACTATTCTTGAAAAAAGGAGACAACAAAGGCTCCAAACCTCTTTGAACATCATCATATGTTAGTGCAGGATGCAACTATGCATTAAACAATATTTGTCATATTTTTGAAATTTTCTCAAAATCCATGTGTTAACCCCTTCGAAAATATTGAGTTTTGGTAAATACTTTATATACTGAAAGCCTATAATTTTTAGTGTTGTTTTAAAAATTTCTAACCACATTCTACATTTGTATTAATGTATTTAAGCTCTTTTTCATGGTATATGGGAATCGTTATATTTTGTTATCAATTAATTTAGTAAAACTTCATAATACTCCCTAAATCGATGAATAACCACTATAAAATAATATTTTCTTGAAAACGGAGACAACAAAGGCTCCAAACCTCTTTGAACATCATCATATGTTAGTGCAGGATGCAACTATGCATTAAAACAATATTGTCATATTTTTGAAATTTCTCAAAATCCATGTGTTAACCCCTTCGAAAATATTGAGTTTTTGGTAAATACTTTATATACTGAAAGCCTATAATCTTCAGTGTTGTTTTAAAATTTCTAACCACATTCTACATTTGTATTAATGTATTTTAAGCTCTTTTTCATGGTATATGGGAATCGTTATATTTTTTTTATCAATTAATTTAGTAAAACTTCATAATACTCCCTAAATCGATGAAATAACTATTTTCTTGAAAAACGGAGACAACAAAGGCTCCAAACCTCTTTGAACATCATCATATGTTAGTGCAGGATGCAACTATGCATTAAAACAATATTGTCATATTTTTTGAAATTTTCTCAAAATCCATGTGTTAACCCCTTCGAAAATATTGAGTTTTTGGTAAATACTTTATATACTGAAGCCTATAATTTTTAGTGTTGTTTTAAAATTTCTAACCACATTCTACATTTGTATTAATGTATTTTAAGCTCTTTTTCATGGTATATGGGAATCGTTATAATTTGTTTATCAATTAATTTAGTAAAACTTCATAATATTCCCTAAATCGATGAAATAACTACTATAAAATAACTATTTTCTTGAAAAACGGAGACAACAAAGGCTCCAAACCTCTTTGAACATCATCATATGTTAGTGCAGGATGCAACTATGCATTAAAACAATATTGTCATATTTTTTGAAATTTTCTCAAAATCCATGTGTTAACCCCTTCGAAAATATTGAGTTTTTGGTAAATACTTTATATACTGAAGCCTATAATCTTTAGTGTTGTTTTAAAATTTCTAACCACATTCTACATTTGTATTAATATATTTTAAGCTTTTTTCATGGGAATCGTTATAATTTGTTTATCAATTAATTTAGTAAAACTTCATAATACTCCTTAAATCGATGGAATAACCACTATAAAATAACAATTTTCTTGAAAAACGGAGACAACAAAGGCTCCAAACCTCTTTGAACATCATCATATGTTAGTGCAGGATGCAACTATGCATTAAAACAATATTGTCATATTTTTTGAAATTTTCTCAAAATCCATGTGTTAACCCCTTCGAAAATATTGAGTTTTTGGTAAATACTTTATATACTGAAAGCCTATAATCTTTAGTGTTGTTTTAAAATTTCTAACCACATTCTACATTTGTATTAATATATTTTAAGCTTTTTTCATGGTGTATGGGAATCGTTATAATTTTTTAATCAATTAATTTAGTAAAACTTCATAATACTCCTAAATCGATGGAATAACACTATAAAATAACTATTTTCTTGAAAAACGGAGACAACAAAGGCTCCAAACCTCTTTGAACATCATCATATGTTAGTGCAGGATGCAACTATGCATTAAAACAATTTGTCATTTTTTTGAAATTTCTCAAAATCCATGTGTCCCCCTTCGAAAATATTGAGTTTTTGGTAAATACTTTATATACTGAAGCCTATAATCTTTAGTGTTGTTTTAAAAATTCTAACCACATTCTACATTGTATTAATGTATTTTAAGCTCTTTTCATGGTATATGGAATCGTTATAATTTGTTATCAATTAATTTAGTAAAACTTCATAATACTCCCTAAATCGAAATAACTACATAAAATAATATTTTTTTGAAAAACGGAGACAACAAAGGCTCCAAACCTCTTTGAACATCATCATATGTTAGTGCAGGATGCAACTATGCATTAAAACAATATTGTCATATTTTTTGAAATTTCTCAAAATCCATGTGTTAACCCTTCGAAAATATTGAGTTTTTGGTAAATACTTTATATACTGAAGCCTATAATCTTTAGTGTTGTTTTAAAATTTCTAACCATATTCTGCATTTGTATTAATGTATTTTAAGCGATTTTTCATGGTATATGAGAATCGTTATAATTTTTTATCAATTAATTTAGTAAAACTTCGTAATACTCCCTAAATCGATGAAATAACTATTTTCTTGAAAAAAGGAGACAACAAAGGCTCCAAACCTCTTTGAACATCATCATATGTTAGTGCAGGATGCAACTATGCATTAAAACAATATTGTCATATTTTTTGAAATTTTCTCAAAATCCATGTGTTAACCCCTTCGAAAATATTGAGTTTTTGGTAAATACTTTATATACTGAAAGCCTATAATCTTTAGTGTTATTCTAAAATTTCTAACCAAATTCTACATTTGTATTAATGTACTTTTAAGCTCTTTTTCATGGTATATATAAATCGTTATATTTTTTTATCAATTAATTTAATAAAACTTCATAATACTCCGTAAATCGATGGAATAACCATTATAAAACACTATTTTTCTTGAAAAACGGAGACAACAAAGTGTACAAACCTCTCTGACCATCATCACATATTAGTACAAGATGCAACTAAGCATTAAAACAATATTTTTGTATTTTTTGAAATTTTCTCAAAATCTATGTGTTAACCCCTTCGAAAATATTGAGTTTTTGTTAAATACTTTATATACTGAAAGCCTATAATCTTTAGTGTTGTTTTAAAAATTTTAACCACATTCTACATTTGTATTTTTGTATTTTAAGCTCTTTTTCATGGTATACGGAAATTGTTATAATTTCTTTATCAATTAATTTAGCAAAAATTCATAACACTCCCTAAATCGATGAAATAACTATTTCTTGAAAAACGGAGACAACAATGGCTCCAAACCTCTTTCAAAATCATCATATGTTAGTGCAGGATGCAACTATGCATTAAAACAATATTGTCATATTTTTTGAAATTTTCTCAAAATCCATGTGTTACCCCTTCGAAAATATTGAGTTTTTGGAAAATACTTAATATACTGAAGCCTATAATCATTAGTGTTGTTTTAAAATTTCTAACCACATTCTACATTTGTATAAATGTATTTGAAACTCTTTTTCATGGTATATGGGAATCGATATAATTTTTATCAATTAATTTATTAAAACTTCATAATACTCCTAAATCGATGGAATAACTACTATAAAATAACTATTTCTTGAAAAACGGAGACAACAAAGGCTCCAAACTCTTTTGAACATCATCATATGTTAGTGCAGGATGCAACTATGCATTAAACAATATTGTTATATTTTTTGAAAATTTCTCAAAATCCATGTGTTAACCCCTTCGAAAATATTGAGTTTTTGGTAAATACTTTATATACTGAAAGCCTATAATCTTTAGTGTTGTTTTAAATTTCTAACCACATTCTACATTTGTATTAATGTATTTTAAGCTCTTTTTCATGGTATATGGGAATCGTTATAATTTTTTTATCAATTAATTTAGTAAAACTTCATAATACTCCCTAAATCGATGGAATAACCACTATAAAATAACAATTTTCTTGAAAAACGGAGACAACAAAGGCTCCAAACCTCTTTGAACATCATCATATGTTAGTGCAGGATGCAACTATGCATTAAAACAATATTGTCATATTTTTTGAAATTTTCTCAAAATCCATGTGTTAACCCCTTCGAAAATATTGAGTTTTGGTAAATACTTTATATACTGAAAGCCTATAATCTTTAGTGTTGTTTTAAAATTTCTAACCACATTCTACATTTGTATTAATGTATTTTAAGCTCTTTTTCATGGTATATGGGAATCGTTATAATTTTTTTATCAATTAATTTAGTAAAACTTCATAATACTCCCTAAATCGATGAAATAACCACTATAAAATAACTATTTTCTTGAAAAACGGAGACAACAAAGGCTCCAAACCTCTTTGAACATCATCATATGTTAGTGCAGGATGCAACTATGCATTAAAACAATATTGTCATATTTTTTTAATTTTTCTCAAAATCCATGTGTTAACAACCCCTACGAAAATATTGAGTTTTTGGTAAATACTTTATATACTGAAGCCTATAATCTTTAGTGTTGTTTTAAAATTTCTAACCACATTCTACATTTGTATTAATGTATTTGAAACTCTTTTTCATGGTATATGGGAATCGATATAATTTGTTTATCAATTAATTTAGTAAAACTTCATAATACTCCCTAAATCGATGGAATAACCACTATAAAATCACTATTTCTTGAAAATGGAGACAACAAAGGCTCAAAAACTCTTTGAACATCATCATATGTTAGTGCAGGATCCAACTATGCATTAAAAAAATATTGTCATATTTTTTGAAATTTTCTCAAAATCCATGTGTTAACCCCTACGAAAATATTGAGTTTTTGGTAAATACTTTATATACTAAAGCCTATAATCTTTAGTGTTGTTTTAAAATTTCTAACCACATTCTACATTTGTATTAATGTATTTTAAGCTCTTTTTCATGGTATATGGAATCGTTATAATTTTTTATCAATTAATTTAGTAAAACTTCAATAATACTCCTAAATCAATGAAATAACTTATTTTTTTGAAAAACGGAGACAACAAAGGCTCCAAACCTCTTTGAACATCATCATATGTTAGTGCAGGATGCAACTATGCATTAAAACAATATTGTCATATTTTTTGAAATTTTCTCAAAATCCATGTGTTAACCCCTTCGAAAATATTGTTTTTTGGTAAATACTTTATATACTTAAAGCCTATAATCTTTAGTGTTGTTTTAAAATTTCTAACCACATTCTACATTTATTAATGTATTTTAAGCTCTTTTTCATGGTATATGGGAATCGTTATATTTGTTTATCAATTAATTTAGTAAAACTTCATAATACTCCATAAATCGATGAAATAACTATTTTCTTGAAAAATGGAGATAACAAAGGCTCCAAACCTCTTTCAAAATCATCATATGTTAGTGCAGGATGCAACTATGCATTAAAACAATATTGTCATATTTTTTAAAATTTTCTCAAAATCGATGTGTTAACAACCCCTTCGAAAATATTGAGTTTTGGTAATTACTTTATATACTGAAAGCCTATAATCTTTAGTGTTGTTTTAAAATTTCTAACAACATTCTACATTTGTATTAATATATTTTAAGCTCTTTTTCATGGTATAGGAGAATCGTTATAATTTGTTTATCAATTAATTTAGTAAAACTTCATAATACTCCCTAAATCGATGAAATAACTATTTTCTTGAAAAACGGAGACAACAAAGGCTCTAAACCTCTTTGAACTTCATCATATGTTAGTGCAGGATGCAAATATGCATTAAAACATTATTGTCATATTTTTTGAAATTTTCTCAAAATCCATGTGTTAACCCTTCGAAAATATTGAGTTTTTGGTAAATACTTTATATACTGAAAGCCTATAATCTTTAGTGTTGTTTAAAATTTCTAACCATTCTACATTTGTATTAATGTATTTTAAGCTCGTTTTCATGGTATATGGGAATCGTTATAATTTTTTATCAATTAATTTAGTAAAACTTCATAATACTCCCTAAATCGATGAAATAACTATTTTCTTGAAAAACGAAGACAACAAAGGCTCCAAACCTCTTTGAACATCATCATATGTTAGTGCAGGATGCAAATATGCATTAAAACAATATTGTCATATTTTTTGAAATTTTCTCAAAATCCATGTGTTAACCCCTTCTAAAATATTGAGTTTCTGGTAAATACTTTATATACTGAAAACCTATAATCTTTAGTGTTGTTTTAAAATTTCTAACCACATTCTACATTTTTAATGTATTTTAAGCTCGTTTTCATGGTATATGAGAATCGTTATATTTTTTTATCAATTAATTTAGTAAAACTTCATAATACTCCCTAAATCGATGAAATAACTATTTTCTTGAAAAACGGAGACAACAAAGGCTCCAAACCTCTTTGAACATCATCATATGTTAGTGCAGGATGCAACTATGCATTAAAATAATAATGTCATATTTTTTGAAATTTTCTCAAAATCCATGTGTTAACCCCCTTCGAAAATATTGAGTTTTTGGTAAATACTTTATATACTGAAGCCTATAACTTTTAGTGTTGTTTTAAAATTTCTAACCACATTCTACATTTGTATTAATGTATTTTAAGCTCTTTTTCATGGTATATGGGAATCGTTATAATTTGTTTATCAATTAATTTAGTAAAACTTCGTAATACTCCCTAAATCGATGAAATAATTATTTTCTTGAAAACAGGAGACAACAAAGGCTCCAAGCCTCTTTGAACATCATCATATGTTAGTGCAGGATGCAACTATGCATTAAAACAATATTGTCATATTTTTTGAAATTTTCTCAAAATCCATGTGTTAACCCCTTCGAAAATATTGAGTTTTTGGTAAATACTTTATATACTGAAAGCCTATAATCTTTAGTGTTGTTTTAAAATTTCTAACCACATTCTACATTTGTATTAATATATTTTAAGCTCTTTTTCATGGTATATGGGAATCGTTATATTTTTTTATCAATTAATTTAGTAAAACTTCATAATACTCCCTAAATCGATGAAATAACTATTTTCTTGAAAAACGAAGACAACAAAGGCTCCAAACCTCTTTGAACATCATCATATGTTAGTGCAGGATGCAAATATGCATTAAAAAATTACTGTCATATTTTTTGAAATTTTCTCAAAATCCATGTGTTAACCCCTTCGAAAATATTGAGTTTTGGTAAATACTTTATATACTGAAGCCTATAATCTTTAGTGTTGTTTTAAAATTTCTAACCACATTCTACATTGTATTAATGTATTTTAAGCTTTTTTTCATGGTATATGGGAATCGTTATAATTTTTTATCAATTAATTTAGTAAACTTCATAATACTCCCTAAATCGATGAAAATAACTATTTTCTTGAAAAACGGAGACAACAAAGGCTCCAAACCTCTTTGAACATCATCATATGTTAGTGCAGGATGCAACTATGCATTAAAACAATATTGTCATATTTTTTGAAATTTTCTCAAAATCCATGTGTTAACCCCTTCGAAAATATTGAGTTTTTGGTAATTACTTTATATACTGAAAGCCTATAATCTTTAGTGTTGTTTTAAAATTTCTAACCACATTCTACATTTGTATTAATATATTTTAAGCTTTTTTCATGGTATATAGGAATCGTTATAATTTGTTTATCAATTAATTTAGTAAAACTTCATAATACTCCCTAAATCGATGAAATAACTATTTTCTTGAAAAACGGAGACAACAAAGGCTCCAAACCTCTTTGAACATCATCATATGTTAGTGCAGGATGCAACTATGCATTAAAACAATATTGTCATATTTTTAAAAATTTTCTCAAAATACATGTGTTAACCCCTTCGAAAATATTAAGTTTTTGGTAAATACTTTATATACTGAAAGCCTATAATCTTTAGTGTTGTTTAAAATTTCTAACCATTCTACATTTGTATTAATGTATTTTAAGCTTTTTTCATGGTATATGGGAATCGTTATAATTTTTTTATCAATTAATTTAGTAAATTTCATAATACTCCCTAAATCGATGAAATAACTATTTTCTTGAAAAACGGAGACAACAAAGGCTCCAAACCTCTTTGAACATCATCATATGTTAGTGCAGATGCAACTATGCATTAAAACAATATTGTCATATTTTTTGAAATTTTCTCAAAATCCATGTGTTAACCCCTTCGAAAATATTGAGTTTTTGGTAAATCTTTATATACTGAAGCCTATAATCTTTAGTGTTTGTTTAAAATTTCTAACCACATTCTACATTTGTATTAATGTATTTTAAGCTCTTTTCATGGTATATGGAGAATCGTTATAATTTTTTTATCAATTAATTTAGTAAAACTTCATAATACTCCCTAAACCGATGAAATAACTATTTTCTTGAATAACGGAGACAACAAAGGCTCCAAACCTCTTTGAACATCATCATATGTTAGTGCAGGATGCAAATATGCATTTAAAAAATATTGTCATATTTTTTGAAATTTTTCTCAAAATCCATGTGTTAACCCCTTCGAAAATATTGAGTTTTGGTAAATACTTTATATACTGAAAGCCTATAATCTCTAGTGTTGTTTTAAAATTTCTAACCACATTCTAAATTTTTATTAATATATTTTTAGTTTTTTTCATCGTATATGGGAATCGTTATAATTTGTTTATCAATTAATTTAGTAAAACTTCGTAATACTCCCTAAATCGATGAAATAACTATTTCCTAGAAAAACGGAGACAACAAAGGCTCCAAACCTCTTTCAACATCATCATATTTTAGTGCAGGATGCAACTATGCATTAAAACAATATTGTCATATGTTTTGAAATTTTCTCAAAATCCATGTGTTAACCCCTTCGAAATATTGAGTTTTTGGTAAATACTTTATATACTGAAAGCCTATAATCTTTAGTGTTTTTTAAAATTTTTAACCACATTCTACATTTGTATTAATGTATTTTAAGCTTTTTCATGGTATAGGAATCGTTATAATTTTTTTATCAATTAATTTAGTAAAACTTCATAATACTCCCTAAATCGATGAAATAACTATTTTTTGAAAAACGGAGACAACAAAGGCTCCAAACTTCTTTGAACATCATCATATGTTAGTGCAGGATGCAACTATGCATTAAAACAATATTGTCATATTTTTTGAAATTTTCTCAAAATCCATGTGTTAACCCTTCGAAAATATTGAGTTTTTGGTAAATACTTTATATACTGAAAGCCTATAATCTTTAGTGTTATTTTAAAATTTCTAACCATATTCTACATTTGTATTAATGTATTTTAAGCTCTTTTTCATGTATATGGGAATCGTTATATTTTTTTATCAATTAATTTAGTAAAACTTCATAATACTCCCTAAACCGATGAAATAACTATTTTCTTGAAAAACGGAGACAACAAAGGCTCCAAACCTCTTTGAACATCATCATATGTTAGTGCAGGATGCAACTATGCATTAAAACAATATTGTCATATTTTTTGAAATTTTCTCAAAATCCATGTGTTAACCCCTTCGAAATATTGAGTTTTTGGTAAATACTTTATATACTGAAAGCCTATAATCTTTAGTGTTGTTTTAAATTTCTAACCACATTCTACATTTGTATAATGTATTTTAAGTTTTTTCATGGTATATGGGAATCGTTATAATTTGTTTATCAATTAATTTAGTAAAACTTCATAATACTCCCTAAATCGATGAAATAACTATTTTCTTGAAAAACGGAGACAACAAAGGCTCCAAACCTCTTTGAACATCATCATATGTTAGTGCAGGATGCAACTATGCATTAAAACAATATTTCATATTTTTTGAAATTTTCTCAAAATCCATGTGTTAACCCCTTCGAAAATATTGAGTTTTTGGTAAATACTTTATATACTGAAAGCCTATAATCTTTAGTGTTGTTTTAAAATTTCTAACCATATTTACATTTGTATAATATATTTAAGCTCTTTTTCATGTATAGGAATCGTTATATTTTTTTATCAATTAATTTAGTAAAACTTCATAATACTCCCTAAATCGATGAAATAACTATTTCTTGAAAAACGGAGACAAAAGGCTCCAACCCTCTTTGACATCATCATATGTTAGTGCAGGATGCAACTATGCATTAAACACATATTGTCATATTTTTGAAATTTTCTAAAATCCATGTGTTAACCCCTCGAAAATATTGAGTTTTTGGTAATACTTTATATACTGAAAGCTATAATCTTTAGTGTTGTTTTAAAATTTCTACCACATTCTACATTTTGTATTAATGTATTTTAAGCTCTTTTTCATGGTATATGGGAATCGTTATATTTGTTTATCAATTAATTTAGTAAAACTTCATAATACTCCTAAATCGATGAAATAACTATTTTCTTGAAAAACGGAGACAACAAAGGCTCCAAACCTCTTTGAACATCATCATATGTTAGTGCAGGATGCAACTATGCATTAAAACAATAT
>NW_022610634.1:0-68133 GCF_000309985.2 Brassica rapa
AATGAGATTATTCAACTTCCTGGTGATTTTCCACCCCTTTTATGTATCCAAATCAAGCTTCTTACAAATTGATTCATCTGGTTTGATTGGAACGACGAAGAAGCTGTTCCTATCCCAAACTGGAAAACTGGAATCACCTGATTTGAAAGTGGGATAACTTCTTCATCCCAACTCCTATGAGATTTATTCAACTTTCTGGTGATTCTCCACCACTTTATGTATCCAAATCAAGCTTCTTACAAAGGATTCATCCTGGTTTGATTGGAACGACGAAGAAGCTGTGCTATTCCCAAACTGGAAACTGGAATCACCTGATTTGAAAGTGGGATAACTTCTTCATCCCAACTCCTATGAGATTTATTCAACTTCCTGGTGATTCTCCACCACTTTATGTATCCAAATCAAGCTTCTCACAAAGTGATTCATCCTGGTTTGATTGGAACGACGAAGAGAAGCTGTGCTATTCCCAAACTGGGAAACTGGAATCACCTGATTTGAAAGTGGGATAACTTCTTCATCCCAACTCCTATGAGATTTATTCAACTTCCTGGTGATTCTCCACCACTTTATGTATCCAAATCAAGCTTCTCACAAAGTGATTCATCCTGGTTGATTGGACGACGAAGAAGAAGAAGAAGCTGTATTCCCAAACTGGGAACTGGAATCACCTGATTTGAAAGTTGGGATAACTTCTTCATCCCAACTCCTATGAGATTTATTCAACTTCCTGGTGATTCTCCACCACTTTATGTATCCCAAATCAAGCTTCTCACAAAGTGATTCATCCTGGTTTGATTGGAACGACGAAAGAAGCTGTCCTATTCCCAAACTGGGAAACTGGAATCACCTGATTTGAAAGTGGGATAACTTCTTCATCCCAACTCCTATGAGATTTATTCAACTTCCTGGTGATTCTCCACCACTTTATGTATCCAAATCAAGCTTCTTACAAAGTGATTCATCCTGGTTTGATTGGAACGACGAAGAAGCTGTGCTTATTCCAAAACTGGAAACTGGAATCACCTGATTTGAAAGTGGGATACCTTCTTCTTGCCAACTCCTATGAGATTTATTCAACTTCCTGGTGATTCTCCACCACTTTATGTATCCAAATCAAGCTTCTTACAAAGTGATTCATCCTGGTTTGATTGGAACGACGAAGAAGCTGTGCTATTCCCAAACTGGGAAACTGGAATCACCTGATTTGAAAGTGGAATAACTTCTTCATCCCAACTCCTATGAGATTTATTCAACTTCCTGGTGATTCTCCACCACTTTATGTATCCAAATCAAGCTTCTCACAAAGTGATTCATCCTGGTTTGATTGGAACGACGAAGAAGCTGTGCTATTCCCAAACTGGGAAACTGGAATCACCTGATTTGAAAGTGGGATAACTTCTTCATCCAACTCCTATGAGATTTATTCAACTTCCTGGTGATTCTCCACCACTTTATGTATCCAAATCAAGCTTCTCACAAAGTGATTCATCCTGGTTTGATTGGAACGACGAAGAAGCTGTGCTATTCCAAAACTGGGAAACTGGAATCACCTGATTTGAAAGTGGGATAACTTCTTCATCCCAACTCCTATGAGATTTATTCAACTTCCTGGTGATTCTCCACCACTTTATGTATCCAAATCAAGCTTCTCACAAAGTGATTCATCCTGGTTTGATTGGAACGACGAAGAAGCTGTGCTATTCCCAAACTGGGAAACTGGAATCACCTGATTTGAAAGTGGGATAACTTCTTCATCCCAACTCCTATGAGATTTATTCAACTTCCTGGTGATTCTCCACCACTTTATGTATCCAAATCAAGCTTCTCACAAAGTGATTCATCCTGGTTTGATTGGAACGACGAAGAAGCTGTGCTATTCCCAAACTGGGAAACTGGAATCACCTGATTTGAAAGTGGGATAACTTCTTCGTCCACACTCCTATGAGATTTATTCAACTTCCTGGTGATTCTCCACCACTTTATGTATCCAAATCAAGCTTCTTACAAAGTGATTCATCCTGGTTTGATTGGAACGACGAAGAAGCTGTGCTATTCCCAAACTGGGAAACTGGAATCACCTGATTTGAAAGTGGGATAACTTCTTCATCCCAACTCCTATGAGATTTATTCAACTTCCTGGTGATTCTCCACCACTTTATGTATCCAAATCAAGCTTCTTACAAAGTGATTCATCCTGGTTTGATTGGAACGACGAAGAAGCTGTGCTATTCCCAAACTGGGAAACTGGAATCACCTGATTTGAAAGTGGAATAACTTCTTCATCCCAACTCCTATGAGATTTATTCAACTTCCTGGTGATTCTCCACCACTTTATGTATCCAAATCAAGCTTCTCACAAAGTGATTCATCCTGGTTTGATTGGAACGACGAAGAAGCTGTGCTATTCCCAAACTGGGAAACTGGAATCACGTTATTTGAAAGTGGGATAACTTCTTCATCCCAACTCCTATGAGATTTATTCAACTTCCTGGTGATTCTCCACCACTTAATGTATCCAAATAAAGCGTCTTACAAAGAAATTCACCCTGGTTTGATTGGAACGAGAAAGAAGCTGTGCTATTCCCAAACTGGGAAACTGGAATCACCTGATTTGAAAGTAGGATAACTTCTTCATCCCAACTCCTATGAGATTTATTCAACTTCCTGGTGATTCTCCACCACTTTATGTATCCAAATCAAGCTTCTTACAAAGTGATTCATCCTGGTTTGATTGGAACGACGAAGAAGCTGTGCTATTCCCAAACTGGGAAACTGGAATCACCTGATTTGAAAGTGGGATAACTTCTTCATCCCAACTCCTATGAGATTTATTCAACTTCCTGGTGATTCTCCACCACTTTATGTATCCAAATCAAGCTTCTCACAAAGTGATTCATCCTGGTTTGATTGGAACGACGAAGAAGCTGTGATATTCCCAAACTGGGAAACTAGAATCACCTGATTTGAAAGTGGAATAACTTCTTCATCCCAACTCCTATGAGATTTATTCAACTTCCTGGTGATTCTCCACCACTTTATGTATCCAAATCAAGCTTCTTACAAAGTGATTCATCCTGGTTTGATTGGAACGACGAAGAAGCTGTGCTATTCCCAAACTGGGAAACTGGAATCACCTGATTTGAAAGTGGGATAACTTCTTCATCCAACTCCTATGAGATTTATTCAACTTCCTGGTGATTCTCCACCACTTTATGTATCCAAATCAAGCTTCTTACAAAGTGATTCATCCTGGTTTGATTGGAACGACGAAGAAGCTGTGCTATTCCCAAACTGGGAAACTGGAATCACCTGATTTGAAAGTGGGATAACTTCTTCATCCCAACTCCTATGAGATTTATTCAACTTCCTGGTGATTCTCCACCACTTTATGTATCCAAATCAAGCTTCTCACAAAGTGATTCATCCTGGTTTGATTGGAACGATGAAGAAGCTGTGCTATTCCCAAACTGGGAAACTGGAATCACCTGATTTGAAAGTGGGATAACTTCTTCATCCCAACTCCTATGAGATTTATTCAACTTCCTGGTGATTCTCCACCACTTTATGTATCCTAATCAAGCTTTTCACAAAGTGATTCATCCTGGTTTGATTGGAACGACGAAGAAACTGTCCTATTCCCAAACTGGGAAACTGGAATCACCTTATTTGAAAGTGGGATAACTTCTTCATCCCAACTCCTATGAGATTTATTCAACTTCCTGGTGATTCTCCACCACTTTATGTATCCAAATCAAGCTTCTTACAAAGTGATTCATCCTGGTTTAATTGGAACGACGAAGAAGCTGTGCTATTCCCAAACTGGGAAACTGGAACCACCTGATTTGAAAGTGGGATAACTTCTTCATCCCAACTCCTATGAGATTTATTCAACTTCCTGGTGATTCTCCACCACTTTATGTATCCAAATCAAGCTTCTCACAAAGTGATTCATCCTGGTTTGATTGGAACGACGAAGAAGCTGTGCTATTCCCAAACTGGGAAACTGGAATCACCTGATTTGAAAGTGGAATAACTTCTTCATCCCAACTCCTATGAGATTTATTCAACTTCCTGGTGATTCTCCACCACTTTATGTATCCAAATCAAGCTTCTCACAAAGTGATTCATCCTGGTTTGATTGGAACGACGAAGAAGCTGTGCTATTCCCAAACTGGGAAACTGGAATCACCTGATTTGAAAGTGGGATAACTTCTTCATCCCAACTCCTATGAGATTTATTCAACTTCCTGGTGATTCTCCACCACTTTATGTATCCAAATCAAGCTTCTCACAAAGTGATTCATCCTGGTTTGATTGGAACGACGAAGAAGCTGTGCTATTCCCAAACTGGGAAACTGGAATCACCTGATTTGAAAGTGGGATAACTTCTTCATCCCAACTCCTATGAGATTTATTCAACTTCCTGGTGATTCTCCACCACTTTATGTATCCAAATCAAGCTTCTTACAAAGTGATTCATCCTGGTTTGATTGGAACGACGAAGAAGCTGTGCTATTCCCAAACTGGGAAACTGGAATCACCTGATTTGAAAGTGGGATAACTTCTTCATCCCAACTCCTATGAGATTTATTCAACTTCCTGGTGATTCTCCACCACTTTATGTATCCAAATCAAGCTTCTCACAAAGTGATTCATCCTGGTTTGATTGGAACGACGAAGAAGCTGTGCTATTCCCAAACTGGGAAACTGGAATCACCTGATTTGAAAGTGGGATAACTTCTTCATCCCAACTCCTATGAGATTTATTCAACTTCCTGGTGATTCTCCACCACTTTATGTATCCAAATCAAGCTTCTCACAAAGTGATTCATCCTGGTTTGATTGGAACGACGAAGAAGCTGTGCTATTCCCAAACTGGGAAACTGGAATCACCTGATTTGAAAGTGGGATAACTTCTTCATCCCAACTCCTATGAGATTTATTCAACTTCCTGGTGATTCTCCACCACTTTATGTATCCAAATCAAGCTTCTCACAAAGTGATTCATCCTGGTTTGATTGGAACGACGAAGAAGCTGTGCTATTCCCAAACTGGGAAACTGGAATCACCTGATTTGAAAGTGGGATAACTTCTTCATCCCAACTCCTATGAGATTTATTCAACTTCCTGGTGATTCTCCACCACTTTATGTATCCAAATCAAGCTTCTCACAAAGTGATTCATCCTGGTTTGATTGGAACGACGAAGAAGCTGTGCTATTCCCAAACTGGGAAACTGGAATCACCTGATTTGAAAGTGGGATAACTTCTTCATCCCAACTCCTATGAGATTTATTCAACTTCCTGGTGATTCTCCACCACTTTATGTATCCAAATCAAGCTTCTCACAAAGTGATTCATCCTGGTTTGATTGGAACGACGAAGAAGCTGTGCTATTCCCAAACTGGGAAACTGGAATCACCTGATTTGAAAGTGGGATAACTTCTTCATCCCAACTCCTATGAGATTTATTCAACTTCCTGGTGATTCTCCACCACTTTATGTATCCAAATCAAGCTTCTCACAAAGTGATTCATCCTGGTTTGATTGGAACGACGAAGAAGCTGTGCTATTCCCAAACTGGGAAACTGGAATCACCTGATTTGAAAGTGGGATAACTTCTTCATCCCAACTCCTATGAGATTTATTCAACTTCCTGGTGATTCTCCACCACTTTATGTATCCAAATCAAGCTTCTCACAAAGTGATTCATCCTGGTTTGATTGGAACGACGAAGAAGCTGTGCTATTCCCAAACTGGGAAACTGGAATCACCTGATTTGAAAGTGGGATAACTTCTTCATCCCAACTCCTATGAGATTTATTCAACTTCCTGGTGATTCTCCACCACTTTATGTATCCAAATCAAGCTTCTCACAAAGTGATTCATCCTGGTTTGATTGGAACGACGAAGAAGCTGTGCTATTCCCAAACTGGGAAACTGGAATCACCTGATTTGAAAGTGGGATAACTTCTTCATCCCAACTCCTATGAGATTTATTCAACTTCCTGGTGATTCTCCACCACTTTATGTATCCAAATCAAGCTTCTCACAAAGTGATTCATCCTGGTTTGATTGGAACGACGAAGAAGCTGTGCTATTCCCAAACTGGGAAACTGGAATCACCTGATTTGAAAGTGGGATAACTTCTTCATCCCAACTCCTATGAGATTTATTCAACTTCCTGGTGATTCTCCACCACTTTATGTATCCAAATCAAGCTTCTCACAAAGTGATTCATCCTGGTTTGATTGGAACGACGAAGAAGCTGTGCTATTCCCAAACTGGGAAACTGGAATCACCTGATTTGAAAGTGGGATAACTTCTTCATCCCAACTCCTATGAGATTTATTCAACTTCCTGGTGATTCTCCACCACTTTATGTATCCAAATCAAGCTTCTCACAAAGTGATTCATCCTGGTTTGATTGGAACGACGAAGAAGCTGTGCTATTCCCAAACTGGGAAACTGGAATCACCTGATTTGAAAGTGGGATAACTTCTTCATCCCAACTCCTATGAGATTTATTCAACTTCCTGGTGATTCTCCACCACTTTATGTATCCAAATCAAGCTTCTCACAAAGTGATTCATCCTGGTTTGATTGGAACGACGAAGAAGCTGTGCTATTCCCAAACTGGGAAACTGGAATCACCTGATTTGAAAGTGGGATAACTTCTTCATCCCAACTCCTATGAGATTTATTCAACTTCCTGGTGATTCTCCACCACTTTATGTATCCAAATCAAGCTTCTCACAAAGTGATTCATCCTGGTTTGATTGGAACGACGAAGAAGCTGTGCTATTCCCAAACTGGGAAACTGGAATCACCTGATTTGAAAGTGGGATAACTTCTTCATCCCAACTCCTATGAGATTTATTCAACTTCCTGGTGATTCTCCACCACTTTATGTATCCAAATCAAGCTTCTCACAAAGTGATTCATCCTGGTTTGATTGGAACGACGAAGAAGCTGTGCTATTCCCAAACTGGGAAACTGGAATCACCTGATTTGAAAGTGGGATAACTTCTTCATCCCAACTCCTATGAGATTTATTCAACTTCCTGGTGATTCTCCACCACTTTATGTATCCAAATCAAGCTTCTTACAAAGTGATTCATCCTGGTTTGATTGGAACGACGAAGAAGCTGTGCTATTCCCAAACTGGGAAACTGGAATCACCTGATTTGAAAGTGGGATAACTTCTTCATCCCAACTCCTATGAGATTTATTCAACTTCCTGGTGATTCTCCACCACTTTATGTATCCAAATCAAGCTTCTCACAAAGTGATTCATCCTGGTTTGATTGGAACGACGAAGAAGCTGTGCTATTCCCAAACTGGGAAACTGGAATCACCTGATTTGAAAGTGGGATAACTTCTTCATCCCAACTCCTATGAGATTTATTCAACTTCCTGGTGATTCTCCACCACTTTATGTATCCAAATCAAGCTTCTTACAAAGTGATTCATCCTGGTTTGATTGGAACGACGAAGAAGCTGTGCTATTCCCAAACTGGGAAACTGGAATCACCTGATTTGAAAGTGGGATAACTTCTTCATCCCAACTCCTATGAGATTTATTCAACTTCCTGGTGATTCTCCACCACTTTATGTATCCAAATCAAGCTTCTCACAAAGTGATTCATCCTGGTTTGATTGGAACGACGAAGAAGCTGTGCTATTCCCAAACTGGGAAACTGGAATCACCTGATTTGAAAGTGGGATAACTTCTTCATCCCAACTCCTATGAGATTTATTCAACTTCCTGGTGATTCTCCACCACTTTATGTATCCAAATCAAGCTTCTCACAAAGTGATTCATCCTGGTTTGATTGGAACGACGAAGAAGCTGTGCTATTCCCAAACTGGGAAACTGGAATCACCTGATTTGAAAGTGGGATAACTTCTTCATCCCAACTCCTATGAGATTTATTCAACTTCCTGGTGATTCTCCACCACTTTATGTATCCAAATCAAGCTTCTCACAAAGTGATTCATCCTGGTTTGATTGGAACGACGAAGAAGCTGTGCTATTCCCAAACTGGGAAACTGGAATCACCTGATTTGAAAGTGGGATAACTTCTTCATCCCAACTCCTATGAGATTTATTCAACTTCCTGGTGATTCTCCACCACTTTATGTATCCAAATCAAGCTTCTCACAAAGTGATTCATCCTGGTTTGATTGGAACGACGAAGAAGCTGTGCTATTCCCAAACTGGGAAACTGGAATCACCTGATTTGAAAGTGGGATAACTTCTTCATCCCAACTCCTATGAGATTTATTCAACTTCCTGGTGATTCTCCACCACTTTATGTATCCAAATCAAGCTTCTCACAAAGTGATTCATCCTGGTTTGATTGGAACGACGAAGAAGCTGTGCTATTCCCAAACTGGGAAACTGGAATCACCTGATTTGAAAGTGGGATAACTTCTTCATCCCAACTCCTATGAGATTTATTCAACTTCCTGGTGATTCTCCACCACTTTATGTATCCAAATCAAGCTTCTCACAAAGTGATTCATCCTGGTTTGATTGGAACGACGAAGAAGCTGTGCTATTCCCAAACTGGGAAACTGGAATCACCTGATTTGAAAGTGGGATAACTTCTTCATCCCAACTCCTATGAGATTTATTCAACTTCCTGGTGATTCTCCACCACTTTATGTATCCAAATCAAGCTTCTCACAAAGTGATTCATCCTGGTTTGATTGGAACGACGAAGAAGCTGTGCTATTCCCAAACTGGGAAACTGGAATCACCTGATTTGAAAGTGGGATAACTTCTTCATCCCAACTCCTATGAGATTTATTCAACTTCCTGGTGATTCTCCACCACTTTATGTATCCAAATCAAGCTTCTTACAAAGTGATTCATCCTGGTTTGATTGGAACGACGAAGAAGCTGTGCTATTCCCAAACTGGGAAACTGGAATCACCTGATTTGAAAGTGGGATAACTTCTTCATCCCAACTCCTATGAGATTTATTCAACTTCCTGGTGATTCTCCACCACTTTATGTATCCAAATCAAGCTTCTCACAAAGTGATTCATCCTGGTTTGATTGGAACGACGAAGAAGCTGTGCTATTCCCAAACTGGGAAACTGGAATCACCTGATTTGAAAGTGGGATAACTTCTTCATCCCAACTCCTATGAGATTTATTCAACTTCCTGGTGATTCTCCACCACTTTATGTATCCAAATCAAGCTTCTTACAAAGTGATTCATCCTGGTTTGATTGGAACGACGAAGAAGCTGTGCTATTCCCAAACTGGGAAACTGGAATCACCTGATTTGAAAGTGGGATAACTTCTTCATCCCAACTCCTATGAGATTTATTCAACTTCCTGGTGATTCTCCACCACTTTATGTATCCAAATCAAGCTTCTTACAAAGTGATTCATCCTGGTTTGATTGGAACGACGAAGAAGCTGTGCTATTCCCAAACTGGGAAACTGGAATCACCTGATTTGAAAGTGGGATAACTTCTTCATCCCAACTCCTATGAGATTTATTCAACTTCCTGGTGATTCTCCACCACTTTATGTATCCAAATCAAGCTTCTCACAAAGTGATTCATCCTGGTTTGATTGGAACGACGAAGAAGCTGTGCTATTCCCAAACTGGGAAACTGGAATCACCTGATTTGAAAGTGGGATAACTTCTTCATCCCAACTCCTATGAGATTTATTCAACTTCCTGGTGATTCTCCACCACTTTATGTATCCAAATCAAGCTTCTCACAAAGTGATTCATCCTGGTTTGATTGGAACGACGAAGAAGCTGTGCTATTCCCAAACTGGGAAACTGGAATCACCTGATTTGAAAGTGGGATAACTTCTTCATCCCAACTCCTATGAGATTTATTCAACTTCCTGGTGATTCTCCACCACTTTATGTATCCAAATCAAGCTTCTCACAAAGTGATTCATCCTGGTTTGATTGGAACGACGAAGAAGCTGTGCTATTCCCAAACTGGGAAACTGGAATCACCTGATTTGAAAGTGGGATAACTTCTTCATCCCAACTCCTATGAGATTTATTCAACTTCCTGGTGATTCTCCACCACTTTATGTATCCAAATCAAGCTTCTTACAAAGTGATTCATCCTGGTTTGATTGGAACGACGAAGAAGCTGTGCTATTCCCAAACTGGGAAACTGGAATCACCTGATTTGAAAGTGGGATAACTTCTTCATCCCAACTCCTATGAGATTTATTCAACTTCCTGGTGATTCTCCACCACTTTATGTATCCAAATCAAGCTTCTTACAAAGTGATTCATCCTGGTTTGATTGGAACGACGAAGAAGCTGTGCTATTCCCAAACTGGGAAACTGGAATCACCTGATTTGAAAGTGGGATAACTTCTTCATCCCAACTCCTATGAGATTTATTCAACTTCCTGGTGATTCTCCACCACTTTATGTATCCAAATCAAGCTTCTCACAAAGTGATTCATCCTGGTTTGATTGGAACGACGAAGAAGCTGTGCTATTCCCAAACTGGGAAACTGGAATCACCTGATTTGAAAGTGGGATAACTTCTTCATCCCAACTCCTATGAGATTTATTCAACTTCCTGGTGATTCTCCACCACTTTATGTATCCAAATCAAGCTTCTCACAAAGTGATTCATCCTGGTTTGATTGGAACGACGAAGAAGCTGTGCTATTCCCAAACTGGGAAACTGGAATCACCTGATTTGAAAGTGGGATAACTTCTTCATCCCAACTCCTATGAGATTTATTCAACTTCCTGGTGATTCTCCACCACTTTATGTATCCAAATCAAGCTTCTCACAAAGTGATTCATCCTGGTTTGATTGGAACGACGAAGAAGCTGTGCTATTCCCAAACTGGGAAACTGGAATCACCTGATTTGAAAGTGGGATAACTTCTTCATCCCAACTCCTATGAGATTTATTCAACTTCCTGGTGATTCTCCACCACTTTATGTATCCAAATCAAGCTTCTTACAAAGTGATTCATCCTGGTTTGATTGGAACGACGAAGAAGCTGTGCTATTCCCAAACTGGGAAACTGGAATCACCTGATTTGAAAGTGGGATAACTTCTTCATCCCAACTCCTATGAGATTTATTCAACTTCCTGGTGATTCTCCACCACTTTATGTATCCAAATCAAGCTTCTCACAAAGTGATTCATCCTGGTTTGATTGGAACGACGAAGAAGAAGCTGTGCTATTCCCAAACTGGGAAACTGGAATCACCTGATTTGAAAGTGGGATAACTTCTTCATCCCAACTCCTATGAGATTTATTCAACTTCCTGGTGATTCTCCACCACTTTATGTATCCAAATCAAGCTTCTCACAAAGTGATTCATCCTGGTTTGATTGGAACGACGAAGAAGCTGTGCTATTCCCAAACTGGGAAACTGGAATCACCTGATTTGAAAGTGGGATAACTTCTTCATCCCAACTCCTATGAGATTTATTCAACTTCCTGGTGATTCTCCACCACTTTATGTATCCAAATCAAGCTTCTCACAAAGTGATTCATCCTGGTTTGATTGGAACGACGAAGAAGCTGTGCTATTCCCAAACTGGGAAACTGGAATCACCTGATTTGAAAGTGGGATAACTTCTTCATCCCAACTCCTATGAGATTTATTCAACTTCCTGGTGATTCTCCACCACTTTATGTATCCAAATCAAGCTTCTTACAAAGAGATTCATCCTGGTTTGATTGGAACGACGAAGAAGTTGTGCTATTCCCAAACTGGGAAACTGGAATCACCTGATTTGAAAGTGGAGTAACTTCTTCATCCCAACTCCTATGAGATTTATTCAACTTCCTGGTGATTCTCCACCACTTTATGTATCCAAATCAAGCTTCTCACAAAGTGATTCATCCTGGTTTGATTGGAACAACGAAGAAGCAGTGTTATTCCTAAACTGGAAACTGGACTCACCTGATTTGAAAGTGGGATAACTTCTTCATCCCAACTCCTATGAAATTTATTCAACTTCCTGGTGATTCTCCACCACTTTATGTATCCAAATCAAGCTTCTCACAAAATGATTCATCCTGGTTTGATTGGAACGACGAAGAAGCTGTGCTATTCCCAAACTGGGAAACTGGAATCACCTGATTTGAAAGTGGAATAACTTCTTCATCCCAACTCCTATGAGATTTATTCAACTTCCTGGTGATTCTCCACCACTTTATGTATCCAAATCAAGCTTCTCACAAAGTGATTCATCCTGGTTTGATTGGAACGACGAAGAAGCTGTGCTATTCCCAAACTGGGAAACTGGAATCACCTGATTTGAAAGTGGGATAACTTCTTCATCCCAACTCCTATGAGATTTATTCAACTTCCTGGTGATTCTCCACCACTTTATGTATCCAAATCAAGCTTCTTACAAAGTGATTCATCCTGGTTTGATTGGAACGACGAAGAAGCTGTGCTATTCCCAAACTGGGAAACTGGAATCACCTGATTTGAAAGTGGGATAACTTCTTCATCCCAACTCCTATGAGATTTATTCAACTTCCTGGTGATTCTCCACCACTTTATGTATCCAAATCAAGCTTCTCACAAAGTGATTCATCCTGGTTTGATTGGAACGACGAAGAAGCTGTGCTATTCCCAAACTGGGAAACTGGAATCACCTGATTTGAAAGTGGGATAACTTCTTCATCCCAACTCCTATGAGATTTATTCAACTTCCTGGTGATTCTCCACCACTTTATGTATCCAAATCAAGCTTCTCACAAAGTGATTCATCCTGGTTTGATTGGAACGACGAAGAAGCTGTGCTATTCCCAAACTGGGAAACTGGAATCACCTGATTTGAAAGTGGGATAACTTCTTCATCCCAACTCCTATGAGATTTATTCAACTTCCTGGTGATTCTCCACCACTTTATGTATCCAAATCAAGCTTCTCACAAAGTGATTCATCCTGGTTTGATTGGAACGACGAAGAAGCTGTGCTATTCCCAAACTGGGAAACTGGAATCACCTGATTTGAAAGTGGGATAACTTCTTCATCCCAACTCCTATGAGATTTATTCAACTTCCTGGTGATTCTCCACCACTTTATGTATCCAAATCAAGCTTCTCACAAAGTGATTCATCCTGGTTTGATTGGAACGACGAAGAAGCTGTGCTATTCCCAAACTGGGAAACTGGAATCACCTGATTTGAAAGTGGGATAACTTCTTCATCCCAACTCCTATGAGATTTATTCAACTTCCTGGTGATTCTCCACCACTTTATGTATCCAAATCAAGCTTCTCACAAAGTGATTCATCCTGGTTTGATTGGAACGACGAAGAAGCTGTGCTATTCCCAAACTGGGAAACTGGAATCACCTGATTTGAAAGTGGGATAACTTCTTCATCCCAACTCCTATGAGATTTATTCAACTTCCTGGTGATTCTCCACCACTTTATGTATCCAAATCAAGCTTCTTACAAAGTGATTCATCCTGGTTTGATTGGAACGACGAAGAAGCTGTGCTATTCCCAAACTGGGAAACTGGAATCACCTGATTTGAAAGTGGGATAACTTCTTCATCCCAACTCCTATGAGATTTATTCAACTTCCTGGTGATTCTCCACCACTTTATGTATCCAAATCAAGCTTCTTACAAAGTGATTCATCCTGGTTTGATTGGAACGACGAAGAAGCTGTGCTATTCCCAAACTGGGAAACTGGAATCACCTGATTTGAAAGTGGGATAACTTCTTCATCCCAACTCCTATGAGATTTATTCAACTTCCTGGTGATTCTCCACCATTTTATGTACCCAAATCAAGCTTCTTACAAAGAGATTCTTTCTGGTTTGATTGGAACGACGAAGGAGCTGTGCAATTCCCAAACTTGGAAACTGGAATCACCTGATTTGAAAGTGGGATAACTTCTTCATCCCAACTCCTATGAGATTTATTCATCTTCCTGGTGATTCTCCACCACTTTATGTATCCAAATCAAGCTTCTTACAAAGTGATTCATCCTGGTTTGATTGGAACGACGAAGAAGCTGTGCTATTCCCAAACTGGGAAACTGGAATCACCTGATTTGAAAGTGGGATAACTTCTTCATCCCAACTCCTATGAGATTTATTCAACTTCCTGGTGATTCTCCACCACTTTATGTATCCAAATCAAGCTTCTTACAAAGTGATTCATCCTGGTTTGATTGGAACGACGAAGAAGCTGTGCTATTCCCAAACTGGGAAACTGGAATCACCTGATTTGAAAGTGGGATAACTTCTTCATCCCAACTCCTATGAGATTTATTCAACTTCCTGGTGATTCTCCACCACTTTATGTATCCAAATCAAGCTTCTCACAAAGTGATTCATCCTGGTTTGATTGGAACGACGAAGAAGCTGTGCTATTCCCAAACTGGGAAACTGGAATCACCTGATTTGAAAGTGGGATAACTTCTTCATCCCAACTCCTATGAGATTTATTCAACTTCCTGGTGATTCTCCACCACTTTATGTATCCAAATCAAGCTTCTCAAAGTGATTCATCCTGGTTTGATTGGAACGACGAAGAAGCTGTGCTATTCCCAAACTGGGAAACTGGAATCACCTGATTTGAAAGTGGGATAACTTCTTCATCCCAACTCCTATGAGATTTATTCAACTTCCTGGTGATTCTCCACCACTTTATGTATCCAAATCAAGCTTCTTACAAAGTGATTCATCCTGGTTTGATTGGAACGACGAAGAAGCTGTGCTATTCCCAAACTGGGAAACTGGAATCACCTGATTTGAAAGTGGGATAACTTCTTCATCCCAACTCCTATGAGATTTATTCAACTTCCTGGTGATTCTCCACCACTTTATGTATCCAAATCAAGCTTCTCACAAAGTGATTCATCCTGGTTTGATTGGAACGACGAAGAAGCTGTGCTATTCCCAAACTGGGAAACTGGAATCACCTGATTTGAAAGTGGGATAACTTCTTCATCCCAACTCCTATGAGATTTATTCAACTTCCTGGTGATTCTCCACCACTTTATGTATCCAAATCAAGCTTCTCACAAAGTGATTCATCCTGGTTTGATTGGAACGACGAAGAAGCTGTGCTATTCCCAAACTGGGAAACTGGAATCACCTGATTTGAAAGTGGGATAACTTCTTCATCCCAACTCCTATGAGATTTATTCAACTTCCTGGTGATTCTCCACCACTTTATGTATCCAAATCAAGCTTCTCACAAAGTGATTCATCCTGGTTTGATTGGAACGACGAAGAAGCTGTGCTATTCCCAAACTGGGAAACTGGAATCACCTGATTTGAAAGTGGGATAACTTCTTCATCCCAACTCCTATGAGATTTATTCAACTTCCTGGTGATTCTCCACCACTTTATGTATCCAAATCAAGCTTCTCACAAAGTGATTCATCCTGGTTTGATTGGAACGACGAAGAAGCTGTGCTATTCCCAAACTGGGAAACTGGAATCACCTGATTTGAAAGTGGGATAACTTCTTCATCCCAACTCCTATGAGATTTATTCAACTTCCTGGTGATTCTCCACCACTTTATGTATCCAAATCAAGCTTCTCACAAAGTGATTCATCCTGGTTTGATTGGAACGACGAAGAAGCTGTGCTATTCCCAAACTGGGAAACTGGAATCACCTGATTTGAAAGTGGGATAACTTCTTCATCCCAACTCCTATGAGATTTATTCAACTTCCTGGTGATTCTCCACCACTTTATGTATCCAAATCAAGCTTCTCACAAAGTGATTCATCCTGGTTTGATTGGAACGACGAAGAAGCTGTGCTATTCCCAAACTGGGAAACTGGAATCACCTGATTTGAAAGTGGGATAACTTCTTCATCCCAACTCCTATGAGATTTATTCAACTTCCTGGTGATTCTCCACCACTTTATGTATCCAAATCAAGCTTCTTACAAAGTGATTCATCCTGGTTTGATTGGAACGACGAAGAAGCTGTGCTATTCCCAAACTGGGAAACTGGAATCACCTGATTTGAAAGTGGGATAACTTCTTCTTCCCAACTCCTATGAGATTTATTCAACTTCCTGGTGATTCTCCACCACTTTATGTATCCAAATCAAGCTTCTCACAAAGTGATTCATCCTGGTTTGATTGGAACGACGAAGAAGCTGTGCTATTCCCAAACTGGGAAACTGGAATCACCTGATTTGAAAGTGGGATAACTTCTTCATCCCAACTCCTATGAGATTTATTCAACTTCCTGGTGATTCTCCACCACTTTATGTATCCAAATCAAGCTTCTCACAAAGTGATTCATCCTGGTTTGATTGGAACGACGAAGAAGCTGTGCTATTCCCAAACTGGGAAACTGGAATCACCTGATTTGAAAGTGGGATAACTTCTTCATCCCAACTCCTATGAGATTTATTCAACTTCCTGGTGATTCTCCACCACTTTATGTATCCAAATCAAGCTTCTCACAAAGTGATTCATCCTGGTTTGATTGGAACGACGAAGAAGCTGTGCTATTCCCAAACTGGGAAACTGGAATCACCTGATTTGAAAGTGGGATAACTTCTTCATCCCAACTCCTATGAGATTTATTCAACTTCCTGGTGATTCTCCACCACTTTATGTATCCAAATCAAGCTTCTCACAAAGTGATTCATCCTGGTTTGATTGGAACGACGAAGAAGCTGTGCTATTCCCAAACTGGGAAACTGGAATCACCTGATTTGAAAGTGGGATAACTTCTTCATCCCAACTCCTATGAGATTTATTCAACTTCCTGGTGATTCTCCACCACTTTATGTATCCAAATCAAGCTTCTCACAAAGTGATTCATCCTGGTTTGATTGGAACGACGAAGAAGCTGTGCTATTCCCAAACTGGGAAACTGGAATCACCTGATTTGAAAGTGGGATAACTTCTTCATCCCAACTCCTATGAGATTTATTCAACTTCCTGGTGATTCTCCACCACTTTATGTATCCAAATCAAGCTTCTCACAAAGTGATTCATCCTGGTTTGATTGGAACGACGAAGAAGCTGTGCTATTCCCAAACTGGGAAACTGGAATCACCTGATTTGAAAGTGGGATAACTTCTTCATCCCAACTCCTATGAGATTTATTCAACTTCCTGGTGATTCTCCACCACTTTATGTATCCAAATCAAGCTTCTTACAAAGTGATTCATCCTGGTTTGATTGGAACGACAGAGAAGCTGTGCTATTCCCAAACTGGGAAACTGGAATCACCTGATTTGAAAGTGGGATAACTTCTTCATCCCAACTCCTATGAGATTTATTCAACTTCCTGGTGATTCTACACCACTTTATGTATCCAAATCAAGCTTCTTACAAAGTGATTCATCCTGGTTTGATTGGAACGACGAAGAAGCTGTGCTATTCCCAAACTTGGAAACTGGAATCACCCGATTTGAAAGTGGGATAACTTCTTCATCCCAAATCCTATGAGATTTATTCAACTTACTGGTGATTCTCCACCACTTTATGTATCCAAATCAAGCTTCTACAAAGTGATTCATCCTCGTTTGATTAGAACGACGAACAAGCTGTGCTATTCCCAAACTGGGAAACTGGAATCACCTGATTTGAAAGTGGGATAACTTCTTCATCCCAACTCCTATGAGATTTATTAAACTTCCTGGTGATTCTCCACCACTTTATGTACCCACATCAAGCTTCTCACCAAGTGATTCATCCTGGTTTGATTGGAACGACGAAGAAGCTGTGCTATTCCCAAACTGGGAAACTGGAATCACCTGATTTGAAAGTGGGATAACTTCTTCATCCCAACTCCTATGAGATTTATTCAACTTCCTGGTGATTCTCCACCACTTTATGTATCCAAATCAAGCTTCTCACAAAGTGATTCATCCTGGTTTGATTGGAACGACGAAGAAGCTGTGCTATTCCCAAACTGGGAAACTGGAATCACCTGATTTGAAAGTGGGATAACTTCTTCATCCCAACTCCTATGAGATTTATTCAACTTCCTGGTGATTCTCCACCACTTTATGTATCCAAATCAAGCTTCTCACAAAGTGATTCATCCTGGTTTGATTGGAACGACGAAGAAGCTGTGCTATTCCCAAACTGGGAAACTGGAATCACCTGATTTGAAAGTGGGATAACTTCTTCATCCCAACTCCTATGAGATTTATTCAACTTCCTGGTGATTCTCCACCACTTTATGTATCCAAATCAAGCTTCTCACAAAGTGATTCATCCTGGTTTGATTGGAACGACGAAGAAGCTGTGCTATTCCCAAACTGGGAAACTGGAATCACCTGATTTGAAAGTGGGATAACTTCTTCATCCCAACTCCTATGAGATTTATTCAACTTCCTGGTGATTCTCCACCACTTTATGTATCCAAATCAAGCTTCTTACAAAGTGATTCATCCTGGTTTGATTGGAACGACGAAGAAGCTGTGCTATTCCCAAACTGGGAAACTGGAATCACCTGATTTGAAAGTGGGATAACTTCTTCATCCCAACTCCTATGAGATTTATTCAACTTCCTGGTGATTCTCCACCACTTTATGTATCCAAATCAAGCTTCTCACAAAGTGATTCATCCTGGTTTGATTGGAACGACGAAGAAGCTGTGCTATTCCCAAACTGGGAAACTGGAATCACCTGATTTGAAAGTGGGATAACTTCTTCATCCCAACTCCTATGAGATTTATTCAACTTCCTGGTGATTCTCCACCACTTTATGTATCCAAATCAAGCTTCTTACAAAGTGATTCATCCTGGTTTGATTGGAACGACGAAGAAGCTGTGCTATTCCCAAACTGGGAAACTGGAATCACCTGATTTGAAAGTGGGATAACTTCTTCATCCCAACTCCTATGAGATTTATTCAACTTCCTGGTGATTCTCCACCACTTTATGTATCCAAATCAAGCTTCTCACAAAGTGATTCATCCTGGTTTGATTGGAACGACGAAGAAGCTGTGCTATTCCCAAACTGGGAAACTGGAATCACCTGATTTGAAAGTGGGATAACTTCTTCATCCCAACTCCTATGAGATTTATTCAACTTCCTGGTGATTCTCCACCACTTTATGTATCCAAATCAAGCTTCTCACAAAGTGATTCATCCTGGTTTGATTGGAACGACGAAGAAGCTGTGCTATTCCCAAACTGGGAAACTGGAATCACCTGATTTGAAAGTGGATAACTTCTTCATCCCAACTCCTATGAGATTTATTCAACTTCCTGGTGATTCTCCACCACTTTATGTATCCAAATCAAGCTTCTCACAAAGTGATTCATCCTGGTTTGATTGGAACGACGAAGAAGCTGTGCTATTCCCAAACTGGGAAACTGGAATCACCTGATTTGAAAGTGGGATAACTTCTTCATCCCAACTCCTATGAGATTTATTCAACTTCCTGGTGATTCTCCACCACTTTATGTATCCAAATCAAGCTTCTCACAAAGTGATTCATCCTGGTTTGATTGGAACGACGAAGAAGCTGTGCTATTCCCAAACTGGGAAACTGGAATCACCTGATTTGAAAGTGGGATAACTTCTTCATCCCAACTCCTATGAGATTTATTCAACTTCCTGGTGATTCTCCACCACTTTATGTATCCAAATCAAGCTTCTTACAAAGTGATTCATCCTGGTTTGATTGGAACGACGAAGAAGCTGTGCTATTCCCAAACTGGGAAACTGGAATCACCTGATTTGAAAGTGGGATAACTTCTTCATCCCAACTCCTATGAGATTTATTCAACTTCCTGGTGATTCTCCACCACTTTATGTATCCAAATCAAGCTTCTCACAAAGTGATTCATCCTGGTTTGATTGGAACGACGAAGAAGCTGTGCTATTCCCAAACTGGGAAACTGGAATCACCTGATTTGAAAGTGGGATAACTTCTTCATCCCAACTCCTATGAGATTTATTCAACTTCCTGGTGATTCTCCACCACTTTATGTATCCAAATCAAGCTTCTTACAAAGTGATTCATCCTGGTTTGATTGGAACGACGAAGAAGCTGTGCTATTCCCAAACTGGGAAACTGGAATCACCTGATTTGAAAGTGGGATAACTTCTTCATCCCAACTCCTATGAGATTTATTCAACTTCCTGGTGATTCTCCACCACTTTATGTATCCAAATCAAGCTTCTCACAAAGTGATTCATCCTGGTTTGATTGGAACGACGAAGAAGCTGTGCTATTCCCAAACTGGGAAACTGGAATCACCTGATTTGAAAGTGGGATAACTTCTTCATCCAACTCCTATGAGATTTATTCAACTTCCTGGTGATTCTCCACCACTTTATGTATCCAAATCAAGCTTCTTACAAAGTGATTCATCCTGGTTTGATTGGAACGACGAAGAAGCTGTGCTATTCCCAAACTGGGAAACTGGAATCACCTGATTTGAAAGTGGGATAACTTCTTCATCCCAACTCCTATGAGATTTATTCAACTTCCTGGTGATTCTCCACCACTTTATGTATCCAAATCAAGCTTCTCACAAAGTGATTCATCCTGGTTTGATTGGAACGACGAAGAAGCTGTGCTATTCCCAAACTGGGAAACTGGAATCACCTGATTTGAAAGTGGGATAACTTCTTCATCCCAAATCCTATGAGATTTATTCAACTTCCTGGTGATTCTCCACCACTTTATGTATCCAAATCAAGCTTCTACAAAGTGATTCATCCTCGTTTGATTAGAACGACGAACAAGCTGTGCTATTCCCAAACTGGGAAACTGGAATCACCTGATTTGAAAGTGGGATAACTTCTTCATCCCAACTCCTATGAGATTTATTAAACTTCCTGGTGATTCTCCACCACTTTATGTATCCACATCAAGCTTCTCACCAAGTGATTCATCCTGGTTTGATTAGAACGACGAAGAAGCTGTGCTATTCCCAAATTGGGAAACTGGAATCACCTGATTTGAAAGTGGGATAACTTCTTCATCCCAACTCCTATGAGATTTATTCAACTTCCTGGTGATTCTCCACCACTTTATGTATCCAAATCAAGCTTCTCACAAAGTGATTCATCCTGGTTTGATTAGAACGACGAAGAAGCTGTGCTATTCCCAAACTGGGAAACTGGAATCACCTTATTTGAAAGTGGGATAACTTCTTCATCCCAACTCCTATGAGATTTATTCAACTTCCTGGTGATTCTCCACCACTTTATGTATCCAAATCAAGCTTCTCACAAAGTGATTCATCCTGGTTTGATTGGAACGACGAAGAAGCTGTGCTATTCCCAAACTGGGAAACTGGAATCACCTGATTTGAAAGTGGGATAACTTCTTCATCCCAACTCCTATGAGATTTATTCAACTTCCTGGTGATTCTCCACCACTTTATGTATCCAAATCAAGCTTCTCACAAAGTGATTCATCCTGGTTTGATTGGAACGACGAAGAAGCTGTGCTATTCCCAAACTGGGAAACTGGAATCACCTGATTTGAAAGTGGGATAACTTCTTCATCCCAACTCCTATGAGATTTATTCAACTTCCTGGTGATTCTCCACCACTTTATGTATCCAAATCAAGCTTCTCACAAAGTGATTCATCCTGGTTTGATTGGAACGACGAAGAAGCTGTGCTATTCCCAAACTGGGAAACTGGAATCACCTGATTTGAAAGTGGGATAACTTCTTCATCCCAACTCCTATGAGATTTATTCAACTTCCTGGTGATTCTCCACCACTTTATGTATCCAAATCAAGCTTCTCACAAAGTGATTCATCCTGGTTTGATTGGAACGACGAAGAAGCTGTGCTATTCCCAAACTGGGAAACTGGAATCACCTGATTTGAAAGTGGGATAACTTCTTCATCCCAACTCCTATGAGATTTATTCAACTTCCTGGTGATTCTCCACCACTTTATGTATCCAAATCAAGCTTCTCACAAAGTGATTCATCCTGGTTTGATTGGAACGACGAAGAAGCTGTGCTATTCCCAAACTGGGAAACTGGAATCACCTGATTTGAAAGTGGGATAACTTCTTCATCCCAACTCCTATGAGATTTATTCAACTTCCTGGTGATTCTCCACCACTTTATGTATCCAAATCAAGCTTCTCACAAAGTGATTCATCCTGGTTTGATTGGAACGACGAAGAAGCTGTGCTATTCCCAAACTGGGAAACTGGAATCACCTGATTTGAAAGTGGGATAACTTCTTCATCCCAACTCCTATGAGATTTATTCAACTTCCTGGTGATTCTCCACCACTTTATGTATCCAAATCAAGCTTCTCACAAAGTGATTCATCCTGGTTTGATTGGAACGACGAAGAAGAAGCTGTGCTATTCCCAAACTGGGAAACTGGAATCACCTGATTTGAAAGTGGGATAACTTCTTCATCCCAACTCCTATGAGATTTATTCAACTTCCTGGTGATTCTCCACCACTTTATGTATCCAAATCAAGCTTCTCACAAAGTGATTCATCCTGGTTTGATTGGAACGACGAAGAAGCTGTGCTATTCCCAAACTGGGAAACTGGAATCACCTGATTTGAAAGTGGGATAACTTCTTCATCCCAACTCCTATGAGATTTATTCAACTTCCTGGTGATTCTCCACCACTTTATGTATCCAAATCAAGCTTCTTACAAAGTGATTCATCCTGGTTTGATTGGAACGACGAAGAAGCTGTGCTATTCCCAAACTGGAAACTGGAATCACCTGATTTGAAAGTGGGATAACTTCTTCATCCCAACTCCTATGAGATTTATTCAACTTCCTGGTGATTCTCCACCACTTTATGTATCCAAATCAAGCTTCTCACAAAGTGATTCATCCTGGTTTGATTGGAACGACGAAGAAGCTGTGCTATTCCCAAACTGGGAAACTGGAATCACCTGATTTGAAAGTGGGATAACTTCTTCATCCCAACTCCTATGAGATTTATTCAACTTCCTGGTGATTCTCCACCACTTTATGTATCCAAATCAAGCTTCTCACAAAGTGATTCATCCTGGTTTGATTGGAACGACGAAGAAGCTGTGCTATTCCCAAACTGGGAAACTGGAATCACCTGATTTGAAAGTGGGATAACTTCTTCATCCCAACTCCTATGAGATTTATTCAACTTCCTGGTGATTCTCCACCACTTTATGTATCCAAATCAAGCTTCTTCACAAAGTGATTCATCCTGGTTTGATTGGAACGACGAAGAAGCTGTGCTATTCCCAAACTGGGAAACTGGAATCACCTGATTTGAAAGTGGGATAACTTCTTCATCCCAACTCCTATGAGATTTATTCAACTTCCTGGTGATTCTCCACCACTTTATGTATCCAAATCAAGCTTCTCACAAAGTTATTCTTCCTGGTTTGACTGGAACGACGAAGAAGCTGTGCTATTCCCAAACTGGGAAACTGGAATCACCTGATTTGAAAGTGGGATAACTTCTTCATGCCAACTCCTATGAGATTTATTCAACTTCCTGGTGATTCTCCACCACTTTATGTATCCTAATCAAGCTTTTCACAAAGTGATTCATCCTGGTTTGATTGGAACGACGAAGAAGCTGTCCTATTCCCAAACTGGGAAACTGGAATCACCTGATTTGAAAGTGGGATAACTTCTTCATCCCAACTCCTATGAGATTTATTCAACTTCCTGGTGATTCTTCACCACTTTATGTATCCAAATCAAGCTTCTCATCAAGTGATTCATCCTGGTTTGATTGGAACGACGAAGAAGCTGTGCTATTCCCAAACTGGGAAACTGGAATCACCTGATTTGAAAGTGGGATAACTTCTTCATCCCAACTCCTATGAGATTTATTCAACTTCCTGGTGATTCTCCACCACTTTATGTATCCAAATCAAGCTTCTCACAAAGTGATTCATCCTGGTTTGATTGGAACGACGAAGAAGCTGTGCTATTCCCAAACTGGGAAACTGGAATCACCTGATTTGAAAGTGGGATAACTTCTTCATCCCAACTCCTATGAGATTTATTCAACTTCCTGGTGATTCTCCACCACTTTATGTATCCAAATCATGCTTCTCACAAAGTTATTCATGCTGTGCTATTCCCAAACTGGGAAACTGGAATCACCTGATTTGAAAGTGGGATAACTTCTTCATCCCAACTCCTATGAGATTTATTCAACTTCCTGGTGATTCTCCACCACTTTATGTATCCAAATCAAGCTTCTCACAAAGTGATTCATCCTGGTTTGATTGGAACGACGAAGAAGCTGTGCTATTCCCAAACTGGGAAACTGGAATCACCTGATTTGAAAGTGGGATAACTTCTTCATCCCAACTCCTATGAGATTTATTCAACTTCCTGGTGATTCTCCACCACTTTATGTATCCAAATCAAGCTTCTTACAAAGTGATTCATCCTGGTTTGATTGGAACGACGAAGAAGCTGTGCTATTCCCAAACTGGGAAACTGGAATCACCTGATTTGAAAGTGGGATAACTTCTTCCTCCCAACTCCTATGAGATTTATTCAACTTCCTGGTGATTCTCCACCACTTTATGTATCCAAATCAAGCTTCTCACAAAGTGATTCATCCTGGTTTGATTGGAACGACGAAGAAGCTGTGCTATTCCCAAACTGGGAAACTGGAATCACCTGATTTGAAAGTGGGATAACTTCTTCATCCCAACTCCTATGAGATTTATTCAACTTCCTGGTGATTCTCCACCACTTTATGTATCCAAATCAAGCTTCTCACAAAGTGATTCATCCTGGTTTGATTGGAACGACGAAGAAGCTGTCTATTCCCAAACTGGGAAACTGGAATCACCTGATTTGAAAGTGGGATAACTTCTTCATCCCAACTCCTATGAGATTTATTCAACTTCCTGGTGATTCTCCACCACTTTATGTATCCAAATCAAGCTTCTCACAAAGTGATTCATCCTGGTTTGATTGGAACGACGAAGAAGAAGCTGTGCTATTCCCAAACTGGGAAACTGGAATCACCTGATTTGAAAGTGGATAACTTCTTCATCCCAACTCCTATGAGATTTATTCAACTTCCTGGTGATTCTCCACCACTTTATGTATCCAAATCAAGCTTCTCACAAAGTGATTCATCCTGGTTTGATTGGAACGACGAAGAAGCTGTGCTATTCCCAAACTGGGAAACTGGAATCACCTGATTTGAAAGTGGGATAACTTCTTCATCCCAACTCCTATGAGATTTATTCAACTTCCTGGTGATTCTCCACCACTTTATGTATCCAAATCAAGCTTCTCACAAAGTGATTCATCCTGGTTTGATTGGAACGACGAAGAAGCTGTGCTATTCCCAAACTGGGAAACTGGAATCACCTGATTTGAAAGTGGGATAACTTCTTCATCCCAACTCCTATGAGATTTATTCAACTTCCTGGTGATTCTCCACCACTTTATGTATCCAAATCAAGCTTCTCACAAAGTGATTCATCCTGGTTTGATTGGAACGACGAAGAAGCTGTGCTATTCCCAAACTGGGAAACTGGAATCACCTGATTTGAAAGTGGGATAACTTCTTCATCCCAACTCCTATGAGATTTATTCAACTTCCTGGTGATTCTCCACCACTTTATGTATCCAAATCAAGCTTCTCACAAAGTGATTCATCCTGGTTTGATTGGAACGACGAAAAGAAGCTGTGCTATTCCAAACTGGGAAACTGGAATCACCTGATTTGAAAGTGGGATAACTTCTTCATCCCAACTCCTATGAGATTTATTCAACTTCCTGGTGATTCTCCACCACTTTATGTATCCAAATCAAGCTTCTCACAAAGTGATTCATCCTGGTTTGATTGGAACGACGACGAAGAAGCTGTGCTATTCCCAAACTGGGAAACTGGAATCACCTGATTTGAAAGTGGGATAACTTCTTCATCCCAACTCCTATGAGATTTATTCAACTTCCTGGTGATTCTCCACCACTTTATGTATCCAAATCAAGCTTTTCACAAAGTGATTCATCCTGGTTTGATTGGAACGACGAAGAAGCTGTCCTATTCCCAAACTGGGAAACTGGAATCACCTGATTTGAAAGTGGGATAACTTCTTCATCCCAACTCCTATGAGATTTATTCAACTTCCTGGTGATTCTCCACCACTTTATGTATCCAAATCAAGCTTCTTACAAAGTGATTCATCCTGGTTTGATTGGAACGACGAAGAAGCTGTGCTATTCCCAAACTGGGAAACTGGAATCACCTGATTTGAAAGTGGATAACTTCTTCTCCCAACTCCTATGAGATTTATTCAACTTCCTGGTGATTCTCCACCACTTTATGTATCCAAATCAAGCTTCTCACAAGTGATTCATCCTGGTTTGATTGGAACGACGAAGAAGAAGCTGTGCTATTCCCAAACTGGGAAACTGGAATCACCTGATTTGAAAGTGGGATAACTTCTTCATCCCAACTCCTATGAGATTTATTCAACTTCCTGGTGATTCTCCACCACTTTATGTATCCAAATCAGCTTCTTACAAAGATATTCATCCTGGTTTGAATGGAACGACGAAGAAGCTGTGCTATTCCCAAACTGGGAAACTGGAATCACCTGATTTGAAAGTGGGATAACTTCTTCATCCCAACTCCTATGAGATTTATTCAACTTCCTGGTGATTCTACACCACTTAATGTATCCAAATCAAGCTTCTCACAAAGTGATTCATCCTGGTTTGATTGGAACGACGAAGAAGCTGTGCTATTCCCAAACTGGGAAACTGGAATCACCTGATTTGAAAGTGGGATAACTTCTTCATCCCAACTCCTATGAGATTTATTCAACTTCCTGGTGATTCTCCACCACTTTATATCCAAATCAAGCTTCTCACAAAGTGATTCATCCTGGTTTGATTGGAACGACGAAGAAGCTGTGCTATCCCAAAACTGGGAAACTGGAATCACCTGATTTGAAAGTGGGATAACTTCTTCATCCCAACTCCTATGAGATTTATTCAACTTCCTGGTGATTCTCACCACTTTATGTATCCAAATCAAGCTTCTCACAAAGTGATTCATCCTGGTTTGATTGGAACGACGAAGAAGCTGTGCTATTCCAAACTGGGAAACTGGAATCACCTGATTTGAAAGTGGTGGATAACTTCTTCATCCCAACTCCTATGAGATTTATTCAACTTCCTGGTGATTCTCCACCACTTTATGTATCCAAATCAAGCTTCTTACAAAAGTGATTCATCCTGGTTTGATTGGAACGACGAAGAAGCTGTGCTATTCCCAACTGGAAACTGGAATCACCTGATTAAAAAGTGGGATAACTTCTTCATCCCAACTCCTATGAGATTTATTCAACTTCCTGGTGATTCTCCACCACTTTATGTATCCAAATCAAGCTTCACACAAAGAGATTCATCCTGGTTTGATTGGAACGACGAAGAAGCTGTGCAATTCCAAAACTGGGAAACTGGAATAACCTGATTTGAAAGTTGGATAACTTCTTCGTCCCAACTCCTATGAGATTTATTCAACTTCCTGGTGATTCTCCACCACTTTATGTATCCAAATCAAGCTTCTTACAAAGTTATTCATCCTGGTTTGATTGGAACGAAGAAGAAGTTGTGCTATTCCCAAACTGGGAAACTGGAATCACCTGATTTGAATGTGGGATAACTTCTTCTTGCCAACTCCTATGAGATTTATTCAACTTCCTGGTGATTCTCCACCACTTTATGTATCCAAATCAAGCTTCTCACAAAGTGATTCATCCTGGTTTGATTGGAACGACGAAGAAGCTGTGCTATTCCCAAACTGGGAAACTGGAATCACCTGATTTGAAAGTGGGATAACTTCTCATCCAACTCCTATGAGATTTATTCAACTTCCTGGTGATTCTCCACCACTTTATGTATCCAAATCAAGCTTCTTACAAAGTGATTCATCCTGGTTGATTGGAACGACGAAGAAGCGCTATTCCCAAACTGGGAAACTGGAATCACCTGATTTGAAAGTGGAATAACTTCTTCATCCTAACTCCGATGAGATTTATTCAACTTCCTGGTGATTCTCCACCACTTTATGTATCCAAATCAAGCTTCTTACAAAGTGATTCATCCTGGTTTGATTGGAACGACGAAGAAGCTGTGCTATTCCCAAACTGGGAAACTGGAATCACCTGATTTGAAAGTGGAATAACTTCTTCATCCCAACTCCTATGAGATTTATTCAACTTCCTGGTGATTCTCCACCACTTTATGTATCCAAATCAAGCTTCTTACAAAGTGATTCATCCTGGTTTGATTGGAACGACGAAGAAGCTGTGCTATTCCCAAACTAGGAAACTGGAATCACGTTATTTAAAAGTGGTATAACTTCTTCATCCCAACTCCTATGAGATTTATTTAACTTCCTGGTGATTCTCCACCACTTTATGTATCCAAATCAAGCTTCTTACAAAGTTATTCATCCTGGTTTGATTGGAACGACGAAGAAGCTGTGCTATTCCCAAACTGGAAAACTGGAATCACCTGATTTGAAAGTGGAATAACTTCTTCTTGCCAACTCCTATGAGATTTATTCAACTTCCTGGTGATTCTCCACCACTTTATGTATCCAAATCAAGCTTCTTACAAAGTGATTCATCCTGGTTTGATTGGAACGACGAAGAAGCTGTGCTATTCCCAAACTGGGAAACTGGAATCACCTGATTTGAAAGTGGAATAACTTCTTCATCCCAACTCCTATGAGATTTATTCAACTTCCTGGTGATTCTCCACCACTTTATGTATCCAAATCAAGCTTCTCACTAAGTGATTCATCCTGGTTTGATTGGAACGACGAAGAAGCTGTGCTATTCCCAAACTTGGGAAACTGGAATCACCTGATTTGAAAGTGGAATAACTTCTTCATCCCAACTCCTATGAGATTTATTCAACTTCCTGGTGATTCTCCACCACTTTATGTATCCAAATCAAGCTTTTCACAAGTGATTCATCCTGGTTTGATTGGAACGACGACGAAGCAGAAGCTGTGCTATTCCAAAACTGGGAAACTGGAATCACCTGATTTGAAAGTGGGATAACTTCTCATCCCAACTCCTATGAGATTTATTCAACTTCCTGGTGATTCTCCACCACTTTATGTATCCAAATCAAGCTTCTCACAAAGTGATTCATCCTGGTTTGATTGGAACGACGAAGAAGCTAGAAGTGTCCTATTCCCAAACTGGGAAACTGGAATCACCTGATTTGAAAGTGGGATAACTTCTTCATCCCAACTCCTATGAGATTTATTCAACTCCTGGTGATTCTCCACCACTTTATGTATCCAAATCAAGCTTCTCACAAAGTGATTCATCCTGGTTGATTGGAACGACGAAGAAGCTGTGCTATTCCCAAAACTGGAAACTGGAATCACCTGATTTGAAAGTGGGATAACTTCTTCTTCCCAACTCCTATGAGATTTATTCACTTCCTGGTGATTCTCCACCACTTTATGTATCCAAATCAAAGCTTTTCACAAAGTGATTCATCCTGGTTTGATTGGAACGACGAAAGAAGCTGTCCTATTCCAAAACTGGGAAACTGGAATCACCTGATTTGAAAGTGGGATAACTTCTTCATCCCAACTCCTATGAGATTTATTCAACTTCCTGGTGATTCTCCACCCTTTATGTATCCAAATCAAGCTTCTCACAAAGTTATTCATCCTGGTTTGATTGGAACGACGAAGAAGCTGTGCTATTCCCAAACTGGGAAACTGGAATCACCTGATTTGAAAAAGTGGATAACTTCTTCATCCCAACTCCTATGAGATTTATTCAACTTCTGGTGATTCTCCACCACTTTATGTATCCAAATCAAGCTTCTTACAAAGTGATTCATCCTGGTTTGATTGGAACGACGAAGAAGCTGTCCTATCCCCAAACTGGGAAACTGGAATCACCTGATTGAAAGTGGATAACTTCTTCATCCCAACTTCTATGAGATTTATTCAACTTCCTGGTGATTCTCCACCACTTTATGTATCCAAATCAAGCTTCTACAAAGTGATTCATCCTGGTTTGATTGGAACGACGAAGAAGCTGTGCTATTCCCAAAACTGGGAAACTGGAATCACCTGATTTGAAAGTGTGGATAACTTTTCATCCCAACTCCTATGAGATTTATTCAACTTCCTGGTGATTCTCCACCACTTTATGTTCCAAATCAAGCTTCTTACAAAGTGATTCATCCTGGTTTGATTGGAACGACGAAGAAGCTGTGCTTATTCCCAAACTGGGAAACTGGAATCACCTGATTTGAAAGTGGGATAACTTCTTCATCCCAACTCCTATGAGATTTATTCAACTTCCTGGTGATTCTCCACCACTTTATGTACCAATCAAGCTTCTCACAAAGTGATTCATCCTGGTTTGATTGAACGACGGAAGCTTGGCTATTCCCAAACTGGGAAACTGGAATCACCTGATTTGAAAGTGGGATAACTTCTTCATCCCAACTCCTATGAGATTTATTCAAATTCCTGGTGATTCTCCACCACTTTATGTATCAAATCACGCTTCTCACAAAGTGATTCATCCTGGTTTGATTGGAACGCCGAAAAAGCTGTCCTATTCCCAAACTGGGAAAAACTGGAATCACCTGTTTGAAAGGGGATCAACAAACTTCTTCATCCCAACTCCTATGAGATTTTTCAACTTCCTGGTGATTCTCCACCACTTTATGTATCCAAATCAAGCTTCTTACAAGTGATTCATCCTGGTTTGATTGGAACGACGAAGAAGCTGTGCTATTCCCAAACTCTGGGAAACTGGAATCACTTGATTTGAAAGTGGGATAATTCTTTCATCCCAACCTCTATGAGATTTATTCAACTTCCTGGTGATTCTCCACCACTTTATGTATCCAAATCAAGCTTCTCACTAACTGATTCATCCTGGTTTGATTGGAACGACGAAGAAGCTGTCCTATTCCCAAACTGGGAAACTGGAATCACCTGATTTGAAAGTGGGATAACTTCTTCATCCCAACTCCTATGAGATTTATTCAACTTCCTGGTGATTCTCCACCACTTTATGTATCCAAATCAAGCTTCTTACAAAGATATTCATCCTAGTTTGATTGGAACAACGAAGGAGCTGTGCAATTCCCAAACTAGGAAACTGGAATCACCTGATTTGAAAGTGGAATAACTTCTTCTTCATCCCAACTCCTATGAGATTTATTCAACTTCCTGGTGATTCTCCACCACTTTATGTATCCAAATCAAGCTTTTCACAAAGTGATTCATCCTGGTTTGATTGGAACGACGAAGAAGCTGTGCTTATTCCTAAACTGGGAAACTGGAATCACCTGATTTTGGAAGTGGGGATAACTTCTTCATCCCAACTCCTATGAGATTTATTCAACTTCCTGGTGATTCTTCCCCACTTTATGTATCCAAATCAAGCTTCTTACAAAGTGATTTCATCCTGGTTGATTGGAACGACGAAGAAGAGAAGCTGTGTGTGCTATTCCCAAAACTGGGAAACTGGAATCACCTGATTTGAAAGTGGGATAACTTCTTCATCCCAACTCCTATGAGATTTATTCAATTTCTGGTGATTCTCCACCACTTTATATATCCAAATCACGCTTCTTACAAAGTGATTCATCCTGGTTTGATTGGAACGACGAAGAAGCTGTCCTATTCGCAAACTGGGAAACTAGAATCACCTGATTTGAAAGTGGGATAACTTCTTCATCCCAACTTCTATGAGATTTATTCAACTTTCTGGTGATTCTCCACTATTTTATATATCCAAATCAAGCTTCTTACAAAGTGATTCATCCTGGTTTGATTGGAACGACGAAGAAGCTGTCCTATTCCCAAACTGGGAAACTGGAATCACCTGATTAGAAAGTGGGATAACTTCTTCATCCCAACTCCTATGAGATTTATTCAACTACCTGGTGATTCTCCACCATTTTATGTATAAAATCAAGCTTCTTACAAAGTGATTCATCCTGGTTTGATTGGAACGACGAAGAAGCTGTCCTATTCCCAAACTGGGAAACTGGAATCACCTGATTAGAAAGTGGGATAACTTCTTCATCCCAACTCCTATGAGATTTATTCAACTTCCTGGTGTTTTCCCAACACTTTATGTATCCAAATCAAGCTTCTTACAAAGTGATTCATCCTGGTTTGATTGGAACGACGAAGAAGCTGTCCTATTCCGAAACTGGGAAACTGGAATCACCTGATTAGAAAGTGGGATAACTTCTTCATCCTAACTCCTATGAGATTAATTCAACTTCCTGGTGTTTCTCCACCACTTTATGTATCCAAATGAAGCTTCTTACAAAGTGATTCATCCTGGTTTGATTGGAACGACGAAGAAGCTGTCCTATTCCCAACCTGGGAAACTGGAATCACCTGATTTGAAAGTGGGATAACTTCTTCATCCTAACTCCTATGAGATTAATTCAACTTCATGGTGTTTCTCCACCATTTTATGTATCCAAATCAAGTTTCTTACAAAGTGATTCATCCTGGTTTGATTGGAACGACGAAGAAGCTGTCATATTCCCAAACTGGGAAACTGGAATCACCTGATTAGAAAGTGGGATAACTTCTTCATCCCAACTCCTATGAGATTTATTCAACTTCCTGGTGTTTCTCCAACACTTTATGTATCCAATCAAGCTTCTTACAAAGTGATTCATCCTGGTTTGATTGGAACGACGAAGAAGCGAAGCTGTCTATTCCCAAACTGGGAAACTGGAATCACCTGATTAGAAAGTGGGATAACTTCTTCATCCCAACTCCTATGAGATTTATTCAACTTCCTGGTGATTCTCCACCACTTTATGTATCCAAATCAAGCTTCTTACAAAGTGATTCATCCTGGTTTGATTGGAACGACGAAGAAGCTGTCCTATTCCCAAACTGGGGAAACTGGAATCACCTGACCTGATTAGAAAGTGGGATAACTTCTTCATCCCAACTCCTATGAGATTTATTCAACTTCCTGGTGTTCTCCACCATTTATGTATCCAAATCAAGCTTCTTACAAAGTGATTCATCTGGTTTGATTGGAACGACGAAGAAGCTGTCCTATTCCCAAACTGGGAAACTGGAATCACCTGATTAGAAAGTGGGATAACTTCTTCATCCCAACTCCTATGAGATTTATTCAACTTCCTGGTGTTTCTCCAACATTTTATGTATCCAAATCAAGCTTCTTACAAAGTGATTCATCCTGGTTTGATTGGAACGACGAAGAAGCTGTCCTATTCCCAAACTGGGAAACTGGAATCACCTGATTTGAAAGTGGGATAACTTCTTCATCCCAACTCCTATGAGATTTATTCAACTTCCTGGTGATTCTCCACCCTTTATGTATCCAAATCAAGCTTCTTACAAAGTGATTCATCCTGGTTTGATTGGAACGACGAGAAGAAGCTGTCCCTTCCCAAACTGGGAAACTGGAATCACCTGATTAGAAAGTGGGATAACTTCTTCATCCCAACTCCTATGAGATTTATTCAACTTCCTGGTGTTCTCCACATTTTATGTATCAAAATCAAGCTTCTTAGAAAGTGATTCATCCTGGTTCGATTGGAACGAACGAGAACCTGTCCTATTCCCAAACTGGGAAACTGGAATCACCTGATTTGAAAGTGGGATAACTTCTTCATCCCAACTCCTATGAGATTTATTCAACTTCCTGGTGATTCTCCAACACTTTATGTATCCAAATCAAGCTTCTTACAAAGTGATTCATCCTGGTTTGATTGGAACGACGAAGAAGCTGTCCTATTCCCAAACTGGAAAACTGGAATCACCTGATTAGAAAGTGGGATAACTTCTTCATCCCAACTCCTATGAGATTTATTCAACTTCCTGGTGATTCTCCAACACTTTATGTATCCAAATCAAGCTTCTTACAAAGTGATTCATCCTGGTTTGATTGGAACGACGAAGAAGCTGTCCTATTCCCAAACTGGGAAACTGGAATCACCTGATTAGAAAGTGGGATAACTTCTTCATCCCAACTCCTATGAGATTTATTCAACTTCCTGGTGATTCTCCAACCTTTATGTATCCAAATCAAGCTTCTTACAAAGTGATTTCCTGGTTTGATTGGAACGACGAAGAAGAAGCTGTCCTATTCCCAAACTGGGAAACTGGAATCACCTGATTAGAAAGTGGGATAACTTCTTCATCCCAACTCCTATGAGATTTATTCAACTTCCTGGTGTTTCTCCAACACTTTATGTATCCAAATCAAGCTTCTTACAAAGTGATTCATCCTGGTTTGATTGGAACGACGAGAAGAAGCTGTCCTATTCCCAAACTGGGAAACTGGAATCACCTGATTAGAAAGTGGGATAACTTCTTCATCCCAACTCCTATGAGATTTATTCAACTTCCTGGTGTTTCTCCACCATTTATGTATCAAATCAAGCTTCTTACAAAGTGATTCATCCTGGTTTGATTGGAACGACGAAGAAGCTGTCCTATTCCCAAACTGGGAAACTGGAATCACCTGATTAGAAAGTGGGATAACTTCTTCATCCCAACTCCTATGAGATTTATTCAACTTCCTGGTGATTCTCCACCACTTTATGTATCCAAATCAAGCTTCTTACAAAGTGATTCATCCTGGTTTGATTGGAACGACGAAGAAGCTGTCCTATTCCCAAACTGGGAAACTGGAATCACCTGATTAGAAAGTGGGATAACTTCTTCATCCCAACTCCTATGAGATTTATTCAACTTCCTGGTGATTCTCCAACACTTTATGTATCCAAATCAAGCTTCTTACAAAGTGATTCATCCTGGTTTGATTGGAACGACGAAGAAGCTGTCCTATTCCCAAACTGGGAAACTGGAATCACCTGATTAGAAAGTGGGATAACTTCTTCATCCCAACTCCTATGAGATTTATTCAACTTCCTGGTGTTTCTCCAACACTTTATGTATCCAAATCAAGCTTCTTACAAAGTGATTCATCCTGGTTTGATTGGAACGACGGAAGAAGCTGTCCTATTCCCAAACTGGGAAACTGGAATCACCTGATTAGAAAGTGGGATAACTTCTTCATCCCAACTCCTATGAGATTTATTCAACTTCCTGGTGTTTCTCCACCATTTATGTATCCAAATCAAGCTTCTTACAAAGTGATTCATCCTGGTTTGATTGGAACGACGAAGAAGCTGTCCTATTCCCAAACTGGGAAACTGGAATCACCTGATTAGAAAGTGGGATAACTTCTTCATCCCAACTCCTATGAGATTTATTCAACTTCCTGGTTTTCTCCACCCTTTTATGTATCCAAATCAAGCTTCTTACAAAGTGATTCATCCTGGTTTGATTGGAACGACGAAGAAGCTGTCCTATTCCCAAACTGGGAAACTGGAATCACCTGATTAGAAAGTGGGATAACTTCTTCATCCCAACTCCTATGAGATTTATTCAACTTCCTGGTGTTTCTCCACACTTTATGTATCCAAATCAAGCTTCTTACAAAGTGATTCATCCTGGTTTGATTGGAACGACGAAGAAGCTGTCCTATTCCCAAACTGGGAAACTGGAATCACCTGATTAGAAAGTGGGATAACTTCTTCATCCCAACTCCTATGAGATTTATTCAACTTCCTGGTGTTTCTCCACACACTTTATGTATCCAAATCAAGCTTCTTACAAAGTGATTCATCCTGGTTTGATTGGAACGACGAAGAAGAAGCTGTCCTATTCCCAAACTGGGAAACTGGAATCACCTGATTAGAAAGTGGGATAACTTCTTCATCCCAACTCCTATGAGATTTATTCAACTTCCTGGTGATTCTCCAACACTTATGTATCCAAATCAAGCTTCTTACAAAGTGATTCATCCTGGTTTGATTGGAACGACGAAGAAGCTGTCCTATTCCCAAACTGGGAAACTGGAATCACCTGATTAGAAAGTGGGATAACTTCTTCATCCCAACTCCTATGAGATTTATTCAACTTCCTGGTGATTCTCCACCACTTTATGTATCCAAATCAAGCTTCTTACAAAGTGATTCATCCTGGTTTGATTGGAACGACGAAGAAGCTGTCCTATTCCCAAACTGGGAAACTGGAATCACCTGATTTGAAAGTGGGATAACTTCTTCATCCCAACTCCTATGAGATTTATTCAACTTCCTGGTGATTCTCCACCCCTTTATGTATCCAAATCAAGCTTCTTACAAAGTGATTCATCCTGGTTTGATTGGAACGACGAAGAAGCTGTCCTATTCCCAAACTGGGAAACTGGAATCACCTGATTAGAAAGTGGGATAACTTCTTCATCCCAACTCCTATGAGATTTATTCAACTTCCTGGTGATTCTCCACACTTTATGTATCAAATCAAGCTTCTTACAAAGTGATTCATCCTGGTTTGATTGGAACGACGAAGAAGCTGTCCTATTCCCAAACTGGGAAACTGGAATCACCTGATTTGAAAGTGGGATAACTTCTTCATCCCAACTCCTATGAGATTTATTCAACTTCCTGGTGATTCTCCAACCCTTTATGTATCCAAATCAAGCTTCTTACAAAGTGATTCATCCTGGTTTGATTGGAACGACGAAGAAGCTGTCCTATTCCCAAACTGGGAAACTGGAATCACCTGATTAGAAAGTGGGATAACTTCTTCATCCCAACTCCTATGAGATTTATTCAACTTCCTGGTGTTTCTCCAACACTTTATGTATCCAAATCAAGCTTCTTACAAAGTGATTCATCCTGGTTTGATTGGAACGACGAAGAAGCTGTTCTATTCCCAAACTGGGAAACTGGAATCACCTGATTAGAAAGTGGGATAACTTCTTCATCCCAACTCCTATGAGATTTATTCAACTTCCTGGTGATTCTCCACCATTTTATGTATCCAAATCAAGCTTCTTACAAAGTGATTCATCCTGGTTTGATTGGAACGACGAAGAAGCTGTCCTATTCCCAAACTGGGAAACTGGAATCACCTGATTAGAAAGTGGGATAACTTGAGATGAGAGAACTAAATAGTTGAATATATTGATGAGAGGAAGAGATGTTGGAGCAGACAGTAACTTTGAGAGTTTACGACGAAGTAACTTTATTGTTAACTTGGTAACTAAAAGAAGTTACCATAGGCAACCAGGGTTAACTGGATGGCAAGGAGAGTTACCTTAGGTTGTCTCCACTGATCTGAGTATGGGAAGGAATAAGAGAGGAGAGCATTTGACCGGCTGTATGGCTGGAAAGGAGAAGGAGTGCTTTCCACTAGTATGGAAGCCTGATGTGAGAAATTCAGCCATGTGATTAACAGCCTGGCCTTTGACTACAACCTGCCTTATCTATCCCCTTATTGATTTCGAAAATGCTTCTTCCTTTGTCTCTATCTGATTTTGTAAAAAACTCTCATAATTAATTAATGGAGTTTTTGAGTCTCTTTCTAGTCTCTCTCTTGTTCTTAATCTCCATCTCTTTAATTCTCAGATTAACTTAATCACTCTTTAAATCAAAATCTAATATGGATCAGAGCCAGGTTCCTTTAAAAGGGAGAGAGTGATTTCGTTTTTCTAAATTTCCTTGAGTGTTCTTGGTGTCTTGAGTGTTCTTGAGAGTTCTTGAGAGTTTTTCAAGAGCTAGATCCTTTAAAAGTCAAGTTTGTGTCTGTTGGTGTTTCTTTTGGAGAGTCAGCTTCAGGGAGTCCCTTTAGTGTTTGACAAGGTCAGAAGAGGGGTTCTAGTTTGTGGTAGCTTGGCGTGTGAGATTAGAAGCATTTGGGGAAAATCTAGGCTAAAGGTTGTGCTTTCGGCTAAAGGAAATGGAGCTGCTTCAATCTGTACAACAAGGCTGAGAGAAGAAAAGAGAGAGGGAATGAGTGGGGGTGGTTTTCACAAATGAAAACACTCTGAAAAGGTGTGGAGTTTGGGAGAAACCTGAGAAGGAAGAGTCTTTGAAGGGTAAAGCTGCTGAGAAAGATCAGACAGCAAGAGAAACAAGTGGAGATTGCTTTAGTCTTGAAGAAAGTACACTGCTTGAGAAGATTGAAGATGTTTATGAGAACAAGATCAGTCTTAGGAGAGTGTATGAAGTCAAGAAGGTGATCAGTAGGTAAGCAGGAAGAAGAGAAGAGTTCAATAACCATGTGAGGAAGCTACAACATTTGTGGGTTGAACTACAAGGGTTGAGATCCCATGTGGATGGGGATACTACACAAGAGCAAGAGCGGTCTGAAGCTTGAAGCTCTTGGCGAGCATGGAGTCATCATATGGGTGGCTGGTAGAGATGGTTCTAAGAGGGGAACAGCTTCCGGAAATGGAAGAGATTTGTGTGCTTATAAGAAGGGCGTATGAGATAATGAGAGATGATGAGAGGCTAACCATGAGTAGGAGTGAGAGCTCATGGAAGCCAACTGGGAGTAGGAGTGAGAGCTTCCAGAAGCTAACCATGAGTAGGAGTGAGGGCTCATGGAGGCTAACCGGGAGTAGGAGTGAGGGCTTCCGGAAGAAGAGAAGGTGCAGAATGCTATCCAAAGCTTCTATCAACATAGGAAAGGGGAAGGAGAGTTGTGGGAGAGTGTTCTTACTCAGCCTACATGGGGGAATCAGTAGAAGACAGTGGGGTGTTAAGAGAGCAGGAGAAAGGGAGGGTGAGCTGATGATCGCATCACCAGGAAGGAATGGAGAGTGTTCATGGAACATGTACAAGCCTTAGCAGCAAGCAAGAAGCATGCTATACAATCCGGAGCTTCTAAACCCATGGTGATTGATTCTGGAGCAAGTCATCATATGATCAGTGATAGGAGGCTTATAAGTGAGATCAAGGCTGCAACAGGGAGTGTTAGGATAGCTAATGGTGCTATGATCCCAATAGAAGGAGTGTGGGAAAGCTCAACTGTTTGAGAAGGACACGGCTGCCTTCTACATGCCTCAGTTCACTTCAAATCTATTATCTGTGAAGAAAGCTACCATTGATCTTGATTGTCAAGTAGTATTCAGACCTGATGAAGTTGAGTTTCAAGATTTGAAGACTGGGAGAGTCATTGGCAGAGGAGACAGCAAAAATCAGCTATACCACCTCGACTTGGCTAAGACCTCTAATCCCTTTGATTCTATTTGCTTGAGTAGTACTGCTGAGAAGATTGATAGTATTACTTGGCATGCTAGATTAGGACATCCTCATGCTCGTGCCATTGAATTGATAATCCCTAATATGTCATTCAATCACTTGGATTGTGAAGCATGCATATTAGGAAAGCATTGTAGGACTGTTTTCCCAACATCTAAGACTACTTATGAGCATTGCTTTGATCTAGTTCACTCGGATGTGTGGACCGCTCCATGCATGTCTAGAGACAGCCATAAATACTTTGTGACATTCATTGATGAGAAGTCTAAGTATACATGGCTCACATTGCTTCCATCTAAAGATAAGGTGCTAGAAGCGTTTATGAACTTCCAAGCATATGTATCTAATCAATACAATGCTACTGTGAAGGTACTGAGATCAGACAACGGAGGTGAATACATCAGCAATGCCTTCAAGAGTCATCTAGCCAAGCATGGGATTGTGCATCAGACCAGTTGTCCCTACACACCACAGCAGAATGGTGTGTAGCTGAGAGGAAGAATAGGCACTTGATGGAGGTTGCTAGGTCGATGATGTTTCATGCAAATGTCCCAAAGATTTTGGGGAGATGCTGTTCAGACTGCTTGCTATCTCATCAACCCGGGTCCCAACCAAGATACTGAAGAATCTGTCTCCATTTGAGGTGCTGAATAAGAGCAAGCCTTTTATTGATCACCTACGAGTATTTGGGTGTGTATGCTATGTCATGAGTCCAGGAGAACAGAGAGAAACAAGCTGGAGGCAAAGAGTACTAAGGCTATGTTCATTGGATACTCTATCACTCAGAAGGGATACAAGTGCTATGATCCTGAAGCAAGGAGAGTGATGGTATTAGAGAGAAGTGAAGTTTATTGAATCAAAAGGGTATTATGAAGAAAAGGGAGTGGGAAAATCTGAAGGATTTGTCTCAAGCTCCATCTGATAGAGCAACAACACTGAGGGTGCTGTTGGAGAAGCTAGGGATAGGGTTATCCCAGGATCAGGAATCTGGAAGAAGAGAGTCTTCCAATCCTATAGCTGAAGCTGAAAGAACAACTCCTCTTGATCATGAGAGGGGAATGGAACTGAATCTCATGAGCAAGTGCACAATCAAGATTCAGGCCAGCATAATCAAGAGGTGACACAGAAGTAGTAGAGAGTGGTGCTCAGTCTAGTGGAGATGGGCAAAGAGAGTCTACTGGCTCAGATGAGAGTGGTACTCAGTCTAGTGGAAGGCGCTAGATGGGTCAAATGAGAGTGGTGCTCAATCAAGTGAAAGAGGGCAAGAAACAAGAGAAGAACAAGTTCAGGAGCTAAGGAGGAGCACAAGGGTGAAGAGAGATGCTTCCAACTGGGTAAACACGAGAGTGTACTACAATGCCCAGGCTGTGGAGCATCCTTCTCAAGCTATGTGTTCCTTTGCAGAGTTTCCGGACGAGCATATAGCCTTCACAGTAAGCTTGGATGAGAGCTATATTCCAAGGACATATGAAGAAGCTATGGCTTTAAAGGAGTGGAGAGATTCAGTTGCTGATGAGTCCGGAGCCATGATTAAGAATGAAACATGGTATGAGAGTGAGCTGCCTAAAGGGAAGAAGGCAGTGACTAGTAAATGGGTGTTCACAATCAAGTTTCATCCTGATGGAAGAATAGAGAGGCGCAAGTCTAGGTTGGTGGCAAGAGGGATTTACTCAGACATATGGTGAGGACTATGTTGAGACCTTTGCTCCTGTGGCTAAACTTCATACTATCAGGATTGTATTATCTTTAGCTGTGAATCTTGAGTGGGATTTGTGGCAAATGGATGTGAAGAATGCATTCCTTCAAGGAGAGTTGGAAGATGAAGTATACATGCATCCACCACCAGTCTTGAACATCTAGTAAAGAAGGGTAATGTGTTGAGGTTGAGGAAAGCTATCTATGGTCTCAAGCAGTCTCCAAGGGCGTGGTACAACAAGTTGAGTACTACACTGAATGGGAGAGGGTTCAGGAAGTCAGAATTGGATCACACTCTCTTTACCCTAACCACCTCATCTGGTATTGTGGTATTGCTTGTGTATGTGGATGATATCATCATCACAGGCAGTGATAAGGAAGGCATCAAGGCTACAAAGAGTATCTCAAGGCAAGCTTTGAGATTAAAGACTTGGGGGAAATGAAGTATTTTCTTGGGATTGAGATATGCAGATCAAAGGAAGGATTGTTTATGTCTCAAAGGAAGTATGTGATTGATCTATTGAAGGGAGCAGATGCTATGGAGGAAAGACAGCCAAGATGCCAATGGAGGATGGGTACAGGTTCCACGTGAGGGGGGAGATTGAGGATAGCAAGCCATTCCATGATCCTAAGCTGTATAGGAAGCTAGTGGGGAAGTTGATTTATCTTACCATTACTAGACCTGATGTGTGCTTTGCGGTGAATCAAGTCAGTCAACACATGCAAGTTCCTAAGGAGCACCACTGGCGGATGGTGGAAAGGATCTTGATGTATCTGAATGGAACTACTGGTCTTGGAGTATGGATGGGATGTAACCAAGTACTGAGGTTGTAGGCTACTGTGATGCGGATTGGGCTGGGGATAGAGCAGACAGAAGATCAACCACGGCTATTGTACATTCATTGGTGGTAACTTGGTCACTTGGAAGAGTAAGAAGCAGAAGGTAGTGTCTTGTTCCAGTGTAGGCGAGTTAGAGTCCGCGTATATAGAATGCTGAAGCTTACAAATGAGCTGGTGTGGATTAAAAGGGATTTTGAAGCATCTGGAGATTATTCAAGCAACCGCCATGACAATGCATTGTGATAATCAAGCAGCTATCCACATTGCATCTAATTCTGTGTTCCATGAGAGAACAAAGCACATTGAGGTTGATTGTCACAAGGTGAGGCAGATGATGATTCTTGGGGGCTTCTACCTTGTTATACTCGGAGTGAGGATCAGTTAGCAGATGTGTTCACAAAGGCAGCAAGGCAAAAGACAATGGAGTCCATACACATCAGGTTAGGACTCATTGATCTCTCGCCTAAGGGCTAGTCTATACACTCTCCTGATCATGTGATCTCTACTCTTTTTCCTCATTAAGGTTTTGTCCCAATGGGTTTTCTTTAATGAGGTTTTAATGAGGGAGATCTCATGGTCCTTCCAAGCTTGACTTGTTCCACATGGTCAAGCTTGAGGGGGAGTGTTGAGATGAGAGATAAAGAGTTGATATATTGAGAGAGGAAGAGAGTTGGAGCAGACAGTAACTTTGGAGAGTTACCACAGTAACTTTATTGTCTGTGGTAACTAAAGAAGTTACCATAGTAACCAGGGTAACTGGATGGCAAGGAGAAGTTACCTTAGGTTGTCTACACTTGATCTGAGTATGGGAAGGGATAAGAGAGGAAATTGGACAGGCTGTCACTGGCTGGAAAGAGAGAGTGCTTTAGCACTAGTAGAAGCATGTGAGCAATCTCAGCCATGGGATTAACAGCCTGGCCTTTGACTACACATGCTTATCTTATCCCCTTTGATTGATTTCGAAAATGCTTCTTCCTTTTGTATATATCTGAAGTAAACTCTCTCATAATTAATTAATGGAGTTTTGAGTCTCTCTCTCTAGTCTCTCTCTTGTTCTTAATCTCCAATCTCTTTAATTCTCAGATTAAACTTAATCACTCTTTAAATCACAAAATCTAATAATAACTTCTTCATACCAACTCCTATGAGATTTATTCAACTTCCTGGTGTTTCTCCACCATTTTATGTATCAAAATCAAGCTTCTTACAAAGTGATTCATCCTGGTTTGATTGGAACGACGAAGAAGCTTTCCTATTCCCAAACTGGGAAACTGGAATCACCTGATTTGAAAGTGGGATAACTTCTTCATCCCAACTCCTATGAGATTTATTCAACTTCCTGGTGATTCTACAACACTTTATGTATTCAAATCAAGCTTCTTACAAAGTGATTCATCCTGGTTTGATTGGAACGACGGAGAAGCTGTCCTATTCCCAAACTGGGAAACTGGAATCACCTGATTAGAAAGTGGGATAACTTCTTCATCTCAACTCCTATGAGATTTATTCAACTTCCTGGTGTTTCTCCACCATTTTATGTATCAAAATCAAGCGTCTTACGAGGTGATTCATCCTGGTTTGATTGGAACGACGAAGAAGCTGTCCTATTCCCAAACTGGGAAACTGGAATCACCTGATTAGAAAGTGGGATAACTTCTTCATCCCAACTCCTATGAGATTTATTCAACTTCCTGGTGTTTCTCCACCATTTTATGTACCAAAATCAAGCTTCTTACAAAGTGATTCATCCTGGTTTGATTGGAACGACGAAGAACCTGTCTTATTCTTAAACTGGGAAACTGGAATCACCTGATTAGAAAGTGGGATAACTTCTTCATCCCAACTCCTATGAGATTTATTCAACTTCCTGGTGTTTCTCCACCATTTTATGTATCAAAATCAAGCTTCTTACAAAGTGATTCATATGGTTTGATTGGAACGACGAAGAAGCTGTCCTATTCCCAAACTGGGAAACTGGAATCACCTGATTAGAAAGTGGGATAACTTCTTCATCCCAACTCCTATGAGATTTATTAACTTCCTGGCGTTTCCCAACACTTAGTATCCAAATCAAGCTTCTTACAAAGTGATTCATCCTGTTTATTGACGACGAAGAAGCTGTCCTATTCCCAAACTGGGAAACTGGAATTATACACTTTTGTGTATTAGAGCATGATTCAACTAATCAGGGATAATCAGATGAGAAGATTAAAGAGATTAAGAGATTTTAGTGAGAGAATAGAGAGAGAGGCTCAAAACTCCATTAGATTGATTAATGAGAGAGTTTACAACACATATAGATTAGGGATACATAATTTCGTCCAGGTTCAGTCTAGCTAGGATAAGAGGCATGTGTAGTCAAAGATGCTTGATTCAAACTAGCCAATAAGGTTCCTCACATGCTTGGGAATCTTGCTTTAGCTTTCAAGCTGGTGCCAGCCTGTCTAAAGCTCTCTAGCCTTGACCAGACCTTATCCAAACTCCTCCTTGCTTATCCAGACTCCTCCTGGCGTGTTTCACTCTCAAATGGATGCAAGGTAACTTCCCAAGTCTTTTACCTCAGTTACCACAGTAACAATAAAGTTACTGTGGTAAATCTCCAAAGTTACTGCCTGCTCCAAATCCCTTCCTCTATCCATGTATCAACTCTTCATCTCCTCATCTCCTCATCTTAACACTCCCCCTCAAGCTTGACCATGTGGAACAAGTCAAGCTTGGAACCATGAAGACCTCCCTCATTAAAAAACCTCACCAAAGAAACCCATTGGGATAAACTTTGATGAGGGAAAAAGAGTGGAGACTCCATGGTTAAGGGGCTCAGCTCCTGGGAGTAAGATCAATGAGTCCAAGCCTGGATAGTATGGACTCCATTGTCTTCAATCTCGCTGCCTTAGTAAACACATCTGCAAGCTGATCTTCACTTCTTGTATAACATGGCAGAATCACTCCTAAGATAATCATCTGCCTCACCTTATGCAATCCACCTCTATGTGCTTTGTCTCTCATGAAACACTGAGTTGGAGGCAATGTGGATAGCTGCTTGATTGTCACAATGCATAGTCATAGGAGTACTCTGCTCAATCTCTAGGTGCTTCAAGATCCCCTTGATCCACACCAACTCGTTTGTCAGCTTCAGCATGGCTCTATACTCAGCTTCAGCACTTGAACAAGAGATAACCTTCTGCTTCTTACTCTTCCAAGTAACCAAGTTTCCTCCAATGAATGTACAATACCCAGTAGTTGATCTCCTGTCCACTCTATCTCCTGCCCAATCAGCATCACAATACCCAACCACTTCTGTACTGCCATTACAACCCATCCAAACTCCTTGTCCAGCCGTCCCACTCAGATACCTCAGTATCCTATCAACCATCTTCCAGTGATGGACCTTTGGCGCCTGCATATGCTGACTCACTTGGTTCACAGCAAAACATATATCTGGTCTGGTGATGGTCAAGTAGATCAGCTTGCCAACCATCTTCCTGTATAGCTTAGGATCTTCAAACAGCTGCTTCTCTTCAACCTCCCCCTCACGCAGAACTTTATATCCCTCCTCAAGGGGTGTCTAGCTATCTTTCCTCCAAGCACATCAGTCTCCTTCAACATATCCATAGTATACTTCCTTTGAGACATAAACAAACCCTCCTTTGATCTGCATATCTCAATGCCCAGAAAATACTTCATCTCTCCCAAATCCTTGATGTCAAACACAGATTTGAGAAACTCCTTAGTAGCCTGAATCCCTGCCTTATCACTTCCTGTGATAATCAAATCATCCACATACACTAGAATCACAATGCTCCCTGAAGGTCCTGTCAAGGTGAAGAGAGTGTGATCTAGTTCAGACTTCCTAAAGCCTCTCCCATTGAGTGTTGTACTCAGCTTCCTGTACCAAGCTCTAGGTGACTGTTTCAACCCATATATTGCTTTCTTCAATCTCAAAACATTCCCTGGCTTTACTAGATGCTCAAGACCAGGAGGTGGATGCATGTATACTTCATCTTCAAGTTCACCTTGCAAGAAAGCATTCTTCACATCCATTTGCCACAAATCCCACTCCAAGTTTGTTGCAATAGATAAGACAATTCGAATTGTGTGAAGCTTGGCCACTGGTGCAAAAGTATCAATGTAATCTTCCCCATAAGTCTGTGTAAATCCTCTTGCAACCAGCCTAGTCTTGCGCCTATCTATCTCCCCATTTGCAAGGTACTTGATGGTGAAGATCCATCTGCTTGAAACTGCCTTCTTCCCTTTAGGTAACTCACTCTCATACCAAGTATCATTCCTGATCATTGCATCCCTTTCATCTCCTACTGAATCTCTCCAAACCTTGTGCTTCATAGCTTCTTCATAAGATCTTGGTATCTCATTCTCATCCAAGTTACACATAAACACCATGTGCTCTTCTGGAAACTCAGCAAAGGAACACACAGCTTGAGAGGGATGCTCCACAGCCTGGGCATTGTAGTACACTCTCGTGTTTACCCAGTTGGAAGGATCCCTCCTTATCCTTGTGCTCCTCCGCAAGGTCTCAACCTGTTCTTCAGCCTGAACATTCTCTTGTGCTTCCTCTCTTAAACCAGTAGGTTCTCCCTGCTCATTTCCAGTAGGTTCTCCCTGCTCATTTCCACCTGACTGAGCTCCACTCTCTACTTCCTGTGTCTCCTCCTGATCATGCTGACCTGAATCCTCTTGGTTATGCTCCTGCTCCCCTGATTCAGATCCATTCCCCCTCTCATGATCAAGAGGAGTTGTTCCTCCAGCTTCTCCAGCTTGATTAGTAGGTCCTGTTCTTCCTGGTTCCTGATCTTGGGATAATCCTATCCCTAGCCTCTCCAACAACACCCTCAATGTTGTTGCCTTCTCTGATGGAGCTCGGGACAGATCCTCTAGGTCTTCCCATTTCTTCTCCTCATAATACCCTTTAGACTCAACAAACTTCACTTCTCTAGATACCATAACCCTCCTAGTTATTGGATCATAACATTTGTAGCCTTTCTGAGTGATTGAGTACCCAATGAACATAGCTTTAGTACTCTTTGCTTCTAGCTTGTTCCTTCTTTCTCCGGGAATCATCACATAACATAAGCACCCAAAGACTCTCAAATGATCAATGTGTGGCTTGGTTGTTCAATACTTCAAAGGGAGACAGTTTCTTCAAGACACGGGTTGGCACTCTATTGATGAGATAGCAAGCAGTCTGAACAGCATCACTCCAAAACCTCTTAGGGACATTCATGTGGAACATGATTGATCTCGCAACCTCCATCAAATGTCTGTTCTTCCTCTCAGCCACCCCATTTTGTTGTGGTGTGTAAGGACAGCTAGTTTGTTGCACAATCCCATGCTTTGCAAGATGACTCTTGAAAGCATTGCTAGTGTATTCTCCTCCATTATCAGACCTCAGAATCTTCACAGTGGCATTGTACTGATTAGTAACATATGCTTGGAAGTTCATGAAGGCTTCTAGGACTCTGTCTTTGGAGGGAATCATGGTGATCCATGTGTACTTTGACTTCTCATCAATGAAAGTCACAAAGTACTTATGGCTGTCTCTAGACATACAGGGAGCTGTCCACACGTCTGAATGCACCAGATCAAAGCAATTCTCATATCTGGTTTCTGATGTTGGGAAGACAGTCCTACAGTGCTTTCCAAGTATACACGCTTCACACTCCAAGTGATTGAACGCCATACTTGGTAGAATCAGTTCAATTGCCTTGGCATGAGGATGTCCCAGCCTTGCATGCCATGTGAGATTATCACACCTATCCGTTGTGCTGCTTAAACACACAGACTCCACAGTACTAGGCGCCTCAGTTGTTTGGAGATGATAGAGCTGATGCTTGCTGTCTCCTCTGCCAATAACCCTTCCAGTCTTCAAATCCTGGAACTCAACTTCATTTGGTCTGAAAACCACTTGACAATCCAGATCAACTGTAGCCTTCTTAACTGAGATTAGATTGGATGTAAACTGAGGTAGGTAGAAGGCAGTAGAGTTCTTCTCAAACAGCTTGAGGTTTCCCACTCCTTCTATTGGGATCCTGGTACCATTGGCTATCATGACACTCCCTGTTGCTGCTTTAACCTCACTGATTAGTCTCTTGTCACTGATCATGTGGTGTGTTGCTCCAGAGTCAATGATGATGGGTTTAGATGTGGATGCTTTGGCAGGAGCACCCAGACTCCGGGTCGTAGCCAAAGCATACACATGCTTAACCAACTCATCCCATTCCTTCTTTGTCACACACTCATCTGCCCTCTTGGTATCCATTCCTCTCATATCCGCACTGTCTCCTACTGTTTCTCCCATGTAAGCTGAGTATGAACACTCTCCTATAACCATCTGCTGAAGTACATCCTTGATTCTCTTCAAGATTACACTCATCCTGCCACTTAAGTGCTCAGACTCGCTATCCTTTCTCCATACCCTTCTCTTCATTAACCACTCCTTAGAAAGTTTTCTCAACCTTCCCCTCTTACAGCTTGTACCTCCCTTCCATCTTTCTGGCTTCCTGTTCATTTCCCACACATCACAAGTATATTTAACAAGCTCACATACCTCTTCCATAAGGAAGCTGAAGATCACATCTTGCTTCCTCCTTTCTTGACTACATCTCGGATTTGATGTGTGTGTCTTCACCACATCTAGCTCTGACCACACTTCTCTCAGCCTTCCCACAAGCTGATAACACTCATCCTTTCCTTGTCTCAAGCCGCGGATCACCCCTCTGTCCTCAATGACTCTCACAAGCTTGGACTTGCCTAAAGTTGCTTCAATCTCACTCTTTGTAGTGTTTCCTTGAACAACTTCATTTCCCAGCTTCAGACCTCTTGCCTGACCTTCTTCAGTAGCCATTTCCATGAAAGGTTTCCCCTTTCCATGACTACTCCATAACCCACAGCTTTCCAAAGCTCTTTTAGCCCACCTTGACCACTCGCCAAGCCTCTCCTCTTCAGTCTTCACAGTTGACTTAGGTCTGTGCTCCATTTCCATGTTGAGATGATTTGGATTCACCAGAACCTCTCACGCCACCAAGATAATGAAACCCAGGAGTTAAGAACACCAAGAACACTCAAGAACACTCAATAACCTTAAGAAAAAGGAATCACACTCTCCCACTTTGCGCAACCTGGCTCTGATACCATATACACTTTTGTGTATTAGAGCATGATTCAACTAATCCAGGATAATCAGATGAAAAGATTAAAGAGATTAAGAGATTTTAGTGAGAGAATAGAGAGAGACTCAAAACTCCATTAGATTGATTAATGAGAGAGTTTACAACACATATAGATTAGGGATACATCAATTCGTCCAGGTTCACTCTAGCTAGGATAGAAAGCATGTGTAGTCAAAGATGCTTGATTTAAACTAGCCAATAAGGTTCCTCACATGCTTGGGCATCTTGCTTTAGCTTTCCAGCTGGTGCCAGCCTGTCTAAAGCTCTCTAGCCTTGACCAGACCTTATCCAAACTCCTCCTTGCTTATTCAGACTCCTCCTGGCGTGATTCACTCTTCACATAGATGCAAGGTAACTTCCCAAGTCTTTTAACTCAGTTACCACAGTAACAATAAAGTTACTGTGGTAAATCTCCAAGTTACTGCCTGCTCCAAATCCCTTCCTCTATCCATGTATCCACTCTTCATCTCCTCATCTCAACACCTAAGTAATAGTTTTATAGGATTTATGTGAGAGTTTAAGGAAGATTTGTGAAGAGATTAGAGAAGAACTAGGTTGAACCGTGAGAGAGAGAGAGAGATTGACAAAGAGAATAATAGAGAACTCTTTTCCCTTGAATGATTTGTTTATGGGAACAACCCATTTATAGAATTCATACAGCAAGATGTCGACATTAAGAAAACAATAAACAAAGAAGTTAAGACAGAGGAGAGATGGGCAAAGTGGTCCTGGATAGTGACAGGTCCTAACGGGTGGGAAGACTTTGAATCCTTAACCAGACCCGTGACCTGCACTCTCAACGGTTCCCCACTTCCCTTAGGCGATTCCAAACATTCTTCTTGCCTTCTTCTCTTCTACATCAGTCACTCTTATGTCTTGCTCTCCAAGGTAGGGTTGTCTTGTACGGACAGACTTGTCTAGCAAGGTAAGTTGAGTGATTGCTTGATCCGGATGTAATTGTTCCCCTCTTGCTTCTTACTTCATTCTCCTCTCTTTATTGCTTCATGTCAACACTCCCCCTCAAGCTTGACAGTGGTGATTGTCAAGCTTGGAAACCATGAAGCATTCCCTCATTAAAACCTTTACTTGGAAAAACCACTTGGGATAAAAAACCAAGCAAAGGAAAAAGAGTAGAATACTCCATGGTGAGGGGATTATTGACATGGGAGGTTTATGAGTCCAAGTCTTGGAAGAATGGACTCACAAACTTTGCTACTGGCCGCCTTGGTGAAGATGTCAGCCAGCTGATCCTCACTTCTTGTATAACATGGGAGAATCACTTGCTGCTCTACTGCTTGTCTTACCTTGTGGCAGTCCACTTCTATGTGTTTTGTCCTCTCATGGAAGACTGAGTTGGATGCAATGTGTATTGCGGCTTGGTTGTCACAATGCATGGTCATGGGAGTTTTGATCTCAATTCCCAAGTCGCCTAGAAGCCCTTTTATCCAGATAAGCTCACTGGTTAGCTTCCTCATTGATCTGTACTCTGCTTCTGCACTAGAGCAAGACACTACCTTCTGTTTCTTGCTCTTCCAAGTGACCAGATTTCCTCCAATGAATGTACAATAGCCGGTGGTTGATCTTCTGTCTATTCTGTCCCCAGCCCAATCTGCATCACAGTATCATATCACCTCAGTGTTCTTGTTGCAAGCCATCCATACACCCTGACCTGGTGCCTCTCTCAAGTATCTTAGTATCCTCTCCACCATGTTCCAGTGATGAACCTTGGGAGTTTGCATATGTTGGCTTACTTGATTAACTGCAAAGCACACATCTGGCCGAGTGATGGTTAGATAGATCAGCTTCCCAACCATCCGTCTATATTGTTTGACATCTTCAAATGGAGTATCTTCATACTCCCCCTCTCGCAATACCTTGTAACCTTCTTCAAGTGGTGTCTTGGCTTGTCTTCCTCCAAGATCTCCTGCCTCCTTTAAGATGTCCAGGGTATACTTTCTTTGGGACATGAACAATCCTTCCTTTGATCTGCACATCTCAATGCCGAGGAAGTACTTCAGTTCTCCTAGGTCTTTGATATCAAATGCGGCTTTAAGAAAGGTCTTGGTTGAACTGATCCCCTCCTTGTCACAACCAGTGATGATGATATCATCCACATAGACTAGAATCACAACAATCCCTTGCTTGCTGGTGAGAGTGAAGAGTGTGTGATCCGCTTGAGACTTCACAAAGCCTCTCCCATTCAGTGTAGTGCTCAGCTTGTGATACCAAGCTCTTGGTGATTGTTTCAAACCATATATGGCTTTTCTGAGTCTGAGTACATTCCCTGGTTTCACCATCTCTTCCATTCCCGGCGGTGGTCTCATATATACCTCATCTTCTAGTTCACCTTGCAAGAAGGCATTCTTCACATCCATTTGCCAAAGATCCCACTCTTGATTTACTGCCAATGAAAGGATAATCCGGATTGTGTGAAGCTTGGCCACTGGTGCAAAGGTGTCTAGATAGTCTTCTCCATAAACTTGTGTGTATCCTCTTGCTACCAATCTGGTCTTTTTCTTTCTGGCTTTCCATTTGCAAGATACTTGATAGTGTGTATGAGTCTGCTGGTCACGGCTTTCTTTCCTTTTGGAAGCTCTGTCTCATACCAGGTGTTGTTCCTCTCCATGGCTCCCATTTCATCATTCACTGATTCCCTCCATTCATCATCTTCCATAGCTTCTGCATATGTTCTTGGTATCCATTCCTGATCCAATGAGCCCACAAAGGCTTGATGTTCTTCTGGATAGTGAGCTAGGGAGCACACGCCACTGGGTGGGTGAGCTACTGCCTCTGCATTGAAGTAGACTCTGGTGTTGTTCCAGTTTGAAGCCGGCTTCTTGATCCTAGTACTTCTCCTAAGTACTGGCTGATCATTTTCATTCTGAGTGCCTTCTCCACCTTCCAAGTTCTGATTCTGATCCTCCACTTCCTCCTCTTGGTCATGGTGCTCTTCTTGATCATGAACTTCCTCAGATACAGGTGGTTCACCCTGATTTCCCCCCTCAGGATCAAGGGGAGCAGCTTCTTGGATCTCAACTTCATCTGTAGTTGTCTCGGTTTGCTCTTCAGACCGGCTTGATCCTCCCACATTATCTGATCCTGCTTGTCCCGGCTCTTCCATAGGTAAGCTGACCCCAAGTCTCCTCATGACTTGTCTGAGATTGGCTGCTCTATCTGATGCGGATTGAGACAAGTTCTCCAGCTCATTCCAATCCTTGTTGTTGTAGTACCCTCTGGTTTCTACAAACTTCACATCTCTAGATACCAAGACTCTCCTAGTCTCTGGTTCATAGCACTTATAGCCCTTCTGGTTTGGTGAATACCCAATGAACATAGCTCTTGTGCTCTTAGCCTCCAGTTTGTTCCTCAGTTCTCCTGGTTTCAAAACAAAACAAAGGCACCCAAACACACGCATATGATCAATAGATGGTTTAGCTTTGTTCAATACCTCAAATGGAGAGCAGTCTTGTAGAACTCTGGTAGGAATGCGGTTGATCAGGTAGCATGCAGTTAGGACCGCATCACCCCAAAAGCTCTTTGGGACACTAGTATGGAACATCATGCTCCTAGTGACCTCCATGAGATGCCTGTTCTTCCTCTCGGCCACACCATTTTGTTGGGGAGTGTATGGACAGCTGGTTTGATGAATCACACCTTGTTTGGCTAGATGAGCTTTGAATGCATTGCTGGTGTACTCTCCTCCATTATCTGATCTCAAAATCTTAACTTTGGCATTATAATGGTTAGAGACATATGTTTCAAAGTTTATAAATGCATCTAAGACCCTATCCTTTGATTGTAAGAGAGTGATCCATGTGTACTTGGATTTCTCATCAATAAAGGTCACAAAATACTTGTGATGTTCTCTAGAAATACATGGAGCTGTCCATACATCCGAGTGGATTAAATCAAAGCAGTGTTCATAGATTGTACTAGACTTGGGAAATACAGTTTTGCAATGTTTTCCTAAGATACAAGCTTCACAATCTTGCTGGAATGAAATACTAGGCAACATGATGTTCAAGGCACGAGAATGAGGATGTCCTAATCTAGCATGCCACATTACATCTTTAGGGAAATTAAAACTTGAATTGAAAGCAACAGATAGATCGGATGCAAGCTTAGTGTCTTCTAGCAAGTACAGGTTTCCCTTGCTCACACCTTTGCCAAGCAACCTACATGAGTCAATATCCTGAAAGTAGACATCATCAGGCGTAAATATAACATTGCAATTCAAGTCATTGGTCACCCTTTTCACAGATAATAGATTAGAAGTGAAACTAGGCATGTAGAAAGCTTTGGATTCTTTCTCAAATAATTTAAGTTCCCCTATGCCTTTAATTGGAACCTTGTTACCATCAGCTATCATAACATTTCCTACTGCAGGAGTGATATTTTTAATCAAATTTAAATCACTAATCATGTGATGAGAGGCTCCTGAGTCTATGACTAAGGGTTTAACTCTATCAGATTCATGAGCAACTTGAAACGCCGTGAATAAACTCCTAGGCAATTGATATGATGCACTAAGGGAGGAACCAAGAGTTTTACCAGACTCCTTGAGAGCTTTGATGAGTGCCTCAATGTCAGATTTCTTGATGGACTCATCCTGGTTTCCCTTGCCCTCATGAGTGCGGTAGGCCGTGGAAGCTTCTCCTACATCACCTGAGTAGTTTGCCCGACCATCAGTCTTGAACTTAGCCGGTTTGAGGTGTGGGTGAAGTATCCAGCACTTGTCCTTGCCGTGACCCTTCCTCTTGCAATGATCACACACCCACACTTTCTTTTCCTCCGGCTTGTAGTACCCTTTGTTGGCTACTCCGGCAGGTTTGCTCTCGGCTCCTTCAGCTTGATTGGCCATCACTAGCTCTCCCTTTCTCTTAAAGAGACCCACTGAGCCGTGCTCCTTCTGAATCTCAGCACACATGATGTGATCATGGAAAGCACCAAGGAATGGAATCATGAACCTGATCATGGAGAACTTGTAGCTGTGGAAGAACCTACACTTGAAGAATGTTTGAGCCAAAATAAAGCTTCTATCATCAGAGACAACTTGATCTACATTCAAGCTACTCTACTCAAGCTGATCATCATCTAGGCAAGTAGCTTGTGTGTACTCTTTTTCCCTTGATTGGTTTTGTCCCACTGGGTTTTCCAATCAAGGTTTTAATGAGGCCACAAGTTACTTCTCTTACCTCCTAGATGATTGATCTTGGTCTGTCCACATGAAGACCTTATGTTATATAATTTTATCTAAGTTTTTATGCTATGTTTTTATTTTCGAAAACTCTAGTCTTTGTTGTGTTTCCAAGGGAGCCTTGTCTTTATTTTCTTGTATTTTCGAGACCTTGTGCATGTACAAGGCTTCTCCTTTATATTCTGGTCGTGGCCCCTTGTATCAGCATCCATCTTTTTATCAAAAACCTTTGTTTTCTCTTTTCTTCTTGCTTGTCGAGTTGATTGAGTGTTGGTGTGTAATATCCAACTTCTGGTGTGTAATATCCAGAGACTAAGGGCTCTAGTTTGGTGTGTCATATCCAATCTATTGCCTAGGAGTATCAAGGAGCCTTTCCGCAGCCTCTTGTGTCACCATTCGATCCACATACTTGAGAAACTTGAGTCTTTTTGATTCGTTTCTGCAAGGATTATCCATCTGTTCCAGAGCATCATCCTAGGATCTCATCAAGTGGTATCAGAGCAACTCTGGAAGGGAAGTGTGTTGATTTCTCTATGATTTTCGATTTGTCTCTTCATATTCATGCTAGAAACTGATAGATCTGTGTTGTGGCTGTCGAAATCTGATAGATTAAGGTTATCTGATTTCGTTTTTGTGTTAAAAACTCTTCATATACCTTGCTGAGAAAGTTTTCTGATTTACTTGATCAATCTGTTTCTGTTTCTGAAATTTCGAATTGTTTCTGTCTTGATCTACTCTGTTTTGATTAAACTTGATGTACTAGACTTGAAAGTGAACCTGAAATCAAAATCTCTCTGTTCTGTTTCGAAATCAATCTGATCTGTTAGGTTTGTGATTTATCAGTTCTGTTCAGATTAGTTTTGATCTGTTTTAAATCATTGGTTGAGTTTTTAATTTGTTCTGAGAATTGTCTAAGGTTTTAAGCTTCAGTTTGAATCTGTTTCTGGTTTTGCAAATTGATTTTTGTTTTCTCTGTAGAACTTGTTACTGCTGTGTGTTGTTTTCTGTCTCAGGTACTATGGCAGGAGATCAGAACGGAAAGCTCACTAAGGAAGAAAGGCTGCTACTTAAATCTATGAATGCTCATCTGCAGCAGATGATGGATAACAACATGGGTGAATTTCAAAAGGAGCTTAGACAAAAGTTTCTGCAGCAAACTGATGATCTTAGGCAGAAAAATAAAAAGAGAATGGACAGTCAAAAGCTTGAGCCAAGATCACCAGATTCTGTTCAAAACAAGTCAAGCAAGCATAAGTGGTATAAGGAAGAGGAAGCAGGACGTGGACAACAGTCTTACAAACAGACAGCCCACACTTCGAGCAGACCACATCAAGCTTCTCGCACTCCTAAATCAAATATTCATTCTTCTTACAATCAAATTGTCACTAAGCCTCAACTTTATGTTTTTACAGGGGAAGGTGATTATTTAAAGTGGGAAAGAACAATGGAGAAGTGGCTTTGCTACAAACAAATCCTGAAGAGAGAAGCATTGGCTTATGTGATGTCTCAGCTCAAAGGAAACGTTTTTTAAGTGGTTGTTGCAAGAAGAAGATGATCGCAGGTACTACAAGGAACCAGCTATCACCACTTGGGAAGATCTGAAGTTGCTACTAAGGAAGAAGTATGCATCCAAAGGCCACACTTCTCTGAAATCTCCAAAGAAGAAAGTCATATCCGCAACAGACTTCAAAAGTGAAAAATCAGAAACCAAGATGGCTGATTATGAGAAAGAAATCAGCAGCCTTGTTAAGGAGATTCTTAAGACCAGCAAGCACTTAGACAAGCAGAAGAAGCTCCCAAAGAATCAAGAACCAGTTGCTACTGTCTCAGAACTCAATGATGCAGAACCAGACTCAGCTGCCCCAATTCAAGAAGCTCAAACCAAAACATCTATGTAATAGAAAATCTCCCAAGGAATGCACTCGAAGGTTGGTGAAAAGGATAAGCTTTGACCCAAAGATGGATTAAAGGAAAGGTGGATCGATGGTTCTTCAGTATAAGGCTGCGGAAGGCCAGATACTTGTTGGTTGGTCTTAGTCCGTGAGAGGCAGCCCCACTAGTGAACGTGACCGTGCTTACGGAGATCACTCTCGTAGCATTACGATGTTCAAAGAACAAAGGATTCAACAAATTTAAAAAGTAAATTTTTATTAAAAGGGTTGAATGAATAAAAACAATACAAAACAAACCTTTATATAATAGGCAATTTGTAAAATTAAATAATCTAGTCAATCACTGAAACTATAAAGCTCTTAAAACTATGAAGACTTGACTAGGAATATTGACTTGACCAAAGACCAAGACTGTTGACTGAATTTTGGAAATCGTGTTCGCAGAATTCCTTGGCTGGTCGCATCCTTTTGCATGATCGACGGTCTCTGAATTGCCGTCAGATTGATATATTATACGACATTGGCTTGTATTTTCTTGGTGAGCCTTTCTTTTTTTTGGACTTCTCTTGATTTGCTTGTTCCTGAACAAGGTCACATCATCCCCTCCTCCTTCAAAAGGATTTGCCCTCAAATCCGACTTAATGTTTAGAACCTGTGACCGTGAGAGGCAGCCCCACTAGTGATCAAAACAGGTTGCTTTTGGAGAAGCAATCTCCTAGAGCCATTACGAGAGATGGAGGAGCAGTCTCGGTTTAACTTCAGATGGAATGATCTCTTGTTTTCTCGTGGATTTTTTTTTTTTTTTTTTTTTTGTAGAAGATGGAAAGATGAGAATGATGAATGACAGAAGTGAACACCGAACCCTCAAGTGTGCTCTGATACCAAATAATAGAAAATCTCCCAAGGAATGCACTCGAAGGTTGGTGAAAAGGATAAGCTTTGACCCAAAGATGGATTAAAGGAAAGGTGGATCGATGGTTCTTCAGTATAAGGCTGCGGAAGGCCAGATACTTGTTGGTTGGTCTTAGTCCGTGAGAGGCAGCCCCACTAGTGAACGTGACCGTGCTTACGGAGATCACTCTCGTAGCATTACGATGTTCCAAGAACAAAGGATTCAACAAATTTAAAAAGTAATTTTATTAAAAGGGTTGAATGAATAAAAACAATACAAAACAAACCTTTATATAATAGATTTGCAATTTGTAAAATTAAATAATCTAGTCAATCACTGAAACTATAAAGCTCTTAAAACTATGAAGACTTGACTAGGAATATTGACTTGACCAAAGACCAAGACTGTTGACTGAATTTTGGAATCGTGTTCGCAGAATTCCTTGGCTGGTCGCATCCTTTTGCATGATCGACGGTCTCTGAATTGCCGTCAGATTGATATATTATACGACATTGGCTTGTATTTTCTTGGTGAGCCTTTCTTTTTTTTGGACTTCTCTTGATTTGCTTGTTCCTGAACAAGGTCACATCACTATGGGAAAAGGAAAGTTTGAGAAAGAACAAGAGTTTTCTCTGTTCTTACCTCACTCTGAATCTAATTTTGATGATTCCTTTGATGAACTAACTTGTCTTGAACCGGTGCAACCGAGTAGAATTGTTTCAGTGTCACAGGTTGCAAAAGAAGACTCAGCAGAAAAAGAACCAGAGAGTACAACACAAGAAGAACAACAGAAAAACTTGCAGACAGAATCAGCTCATGAATCTTTGTCTTATGATCTGCAAGAGCACTGTAAGGAGTTTAATATGGTTGCTTCTGTGCCTAGAATGTTTGTTAAAGTGAGTACTGAAGACATAAAACGTTTTGGTCTTGATAAAGTAAAAGATTTTTTTGTTTCAAAATCTGTTTTTGATAACATGTTTAAATCTTTTAAAGAACTTAAACCAGTAATCATCTTTGATCAAAAAATTTTTCAAAATCAAAATAATAACATTTCTGGTCATATTCTGAGTTTTGATCATTTTCTGAAACATGGCAAAAGTTTTGATCATTTTGAAAAGGTTTTAGAGCTTGAATTGAAACAATTTGATTTCTGTTTGAAACCTTGTGATTCATTTGCTAGAACTGAAGAAAGGAGTTTTGTTACGAACTTCCATGTGCATAAACTGATCCTTGATAATTCTTTTGTTTCTGCTTATGTATTGAATGAACCTAAGAAGTTGCAGGAACCGAAATTGCATCAATCTGATTTTAGATTTAAATTTGTGAAATCTGCAAAGTTCTCTGAGTTTGAGCTTGATTGTTTGTGTGCTAAAAATGATTCTAAACGTGTAGGGTTGTTCTTTGAGGATATTCTAGTGTATAACACTTTCTTTGATAAACCTGTTGCACAATTGAAACTAGAGTTCACTGATTCTGAATGTATGAACTTAATCCTTGATGATATTTGGGTCTGCAATATTTTTGTTGATATGCATAATAAATGGAGGAATCATGCTGTTTTGTGCTTTGGAGACATTCTGGTCTACAACACTTTCTTTGACATGATAACACACTTGACTTGTCCAAAACAAGCTGAAAAAGGTACAGGTGAAGAAAGGGGCTATAATGATCAGAGTATCCATGATGAGTCCTTGGCTAAATTGGAGATGCAACAATCAAATCTTGGAAACTGTCTAGCCGCCAGGTTTAACATAGGAGCAGTCCGAGGATCACATCTCAGCAACCAGAAGGAATTAAGCAACAAACTCAACTGCAATGGAAACTACACTCATCAGGGTCTCACGTCGAACTGGAATCATGTCCAAAGCTTCTCAAATGAAAGAGTTATGGGTTCTACAAGACGGGTGATTCTGTGTTTGCTTTGTTTGAATTTTTCTGAGTATAGAACATCTCAATCCTATATATGGCGACCAGGTGAGCATGCTAAGGTAACCAATCATGTTTTCAAGAGTTCCTTTATTGATTACACAGATATGATGCACTTGTTTTTGTCAAAAGAGTCATGTGCAGATTATATGGAAGCTTTGAAGCATGCAAAGACAAAGAACAAGCGTGAGGAAGACAAACGTTTCAAGCCGCCTGATCTAAGCCAGGAGAGACATCAGGACGTCACTTGCTTCATCCTCATCAAAGAAGCACCTCCAGATGCAACATACAAGCCAAAACCGAGAAAATATAACTTTGGGATAAGAATCTTACTCTATGATGATTTTGCTTGTGTTAACTTGTCTTGTTTCAAAGTATCAGGTTTAAGTAATGCCTCAGGAGTGAGGAAAGCCAAATGGATCAGTCCCTTCTACCTAATAGAACCAGTCAGCGACAATGCCTATCAAAGAGGCTTGCAAGGTAAGTGTAATCTGATTATAAACTCTGATGTTACTGACTTGGTCCCTTCTATTGCAGGTAACACAGATTTGAGGACAAATCTTTTTGAAGTGGGAGGGGATGATGTGATCATGGAAAGCACCAAGGAATGGAATCATGAACCTGATCATGGAGAACTTGTAGCTGTGGAAGAACCTACACTTGAAGAATGTTTGAGCCAAAATAAAGCTTCTATCATCAGAGACAACTTGATCTACATTCAAGCTACTCTACACTCAAGCTGATCATCATCTAGGCAAGTAGCTTGTGTGTACTCTTTTTCCCTTGATTGGTTTTGTCCCACTGGGTTTTCCAATCAAGGTTTTTAATGAGGCCACAAGTTACTTCTCTTACCTCCTAGATGATTGATCTTGGTCTGTCCACATGAAGACCTTATGTTATATAATTTTATCTAAGTTTTTATGCTATGTTTTTATTTTCGAAAACTCTAGTCTTTGTTGTGTTTCCAAGGGAGCCTTGTCTTTATTTTCCTTGTATTTTCGAGACCTTGTGCATGTACAAGGCTTCTCCTTTATATTCTGGTCGTGGCCCCTTGTATCAGCATCCATCTTTTTATCAAAAACCTTTGTTTTCTCTTTTCTTCTTGCTTGTCGAGTTGATTGAGTGTTGGTGTGTAATATCCAACTTCTGGTGTGTAATATCCAGAGACTAAGGGCTCTAGTTTGGTGTGTCATATCCAATCTATTGCCTAGGAGTATCAAGGAGCCTTTCCGCAGCCTCTTGTGTCACCATTCGATCCACATACCTTGAGAAACTTGAGTCTTTTTGATTCGTTTCTGCAAGGATTATCCCATCTGTTCCAGAGCATCATCCTAGGATCTCATCAACACACACTTCATCTAGAGATGGAAGCTCCTTGTTCCTCAGTATGTGCCTAATAAGGTCATCATACCCTGGGTTGAGAGTGAGCAGCAAGGCAAAGACCTTATCTTGCTCCCTTCTTTCATGTAGAACATCCGGATCAACTGTTGCGGGTCTGAGCATCTCTAGCTCAGCCCATAGAGACCGGAACTTCCCAAAATGAGCATCAAAGTCTGTGTCCTCTTGACTTAGAGAATTGATTGCTCCTTTTACTTCATACACCTTGCTGATGTTGGATTTGTTGGCATACACCTTCTTGAGAGTATCCCACAGCTCCTTGGAAGTTTCACAGAATGCATAAGCCTCTTGGAGAGAAGGGGCGAGGCTATTCTGGATGATAGACAACACCATGAGGTCCTCCTGACCTTTCTTCTTATCCCCAGCATCCGCAACCACCACTTCTTTGCCATCCTCTCCTAGGACAGTCTTCTTGGTGGGGTGGCCTTCTTCAACAATCTCCCAAAGACCTCTGCCTCCGAGAGCTGTTTTGGCAAGTCTTGCCCATGTCAGGTAGTTAGGACCCTTGAGAGTAACTGGTATCATTACCATCTTTGGGTTCTCGGAGGTATCCATCAAGAGAGAAAGAGAAACGAAAGTTTTGGATGAACTTTGCTACTTTTGGCAAATTCTGGAAATGAGATTGAAGAACACCTCAAGAACAGGATGAACTTTGCCAAAAATAGAAATAAAACACAGAGAGTTCGCGGAAGAAAAAGAGATTTAGGTCTCAAGAGCACAGCTGCTCTGATACCATAATAGTTTTATAGGATTTATGTGAGAGTTTAAGGAAGATTTGTGAAGAGATTAGAGAAGAACTAGGTTGAACCGTGAGAGAGAGAGAGAGATTGACAAAGAGAATAATAGAGAACTCTTTTCCCTTGAATGATTTGTTTATGGGAACAACCCATTTATAGAATTCATACAGCAAGATGTCGACATTAAGAAAACAATAAACAAAGAAGTTAAGACAGAGGAGAGATGGGCAAAGTGGTCCTGGATAGTGACAGGTCCTAACGGGTGGGAAGACTTTGAATCCTTAACCAGACCCGTGACCTGCACTCAACGGTTCCCCACTTCCCTTAGGCGATTCCAAACATTCTTCTTGCCTTCTTCTCTTCTACATCAGTCACTCTTATGTCTTGCTCTCCAAGGTAGGGTTGTCTTGTACGGACAGACTTGTCTAGCAAGGTAAGTTGAGTGATTGCTTGATCCGGATGTAATTGTTCCCCTCTTGCTTCTTACTTCATTCTCCTCTCTTTATTGCTTCATGTCAACACTAAGGAACATCACTGGCACATGGTGGAGAGGATCTTGATGTATCTCAACGGCTCACCTAATCAAGGAGTATGGATGGGCTGCAATGGAAGCACTGAAGTGGTGGGATACTGTGATGCGGATTGGGCTGGTGATAGAGCAGACCGGAGATCAACCACAGGCTATTGCACATTCATTGGAGGCAACTTGGTGACTTGGAAGAGTAAGAAGCAGAAGGTGGTGTCTTGTTCAAGTGCAGAAGCTGAGTATAGAGCCATGCTGAAGCTCACCAACGAGTTAGTATGGATCAAAGGCATCTTGAAGCATTTGGAGATTGATCAAGCCACGCCAATGACCATGCATTGTGACAACCAAGCCGCCATTCACATTGCCTCCAACTCGGTGTTCCATGAGAGAACCAAGCACATTGAAGTTGATTGTCACAAGGTGAGGCAGATGATCACCTTAGGAGTCATCTTGCCATGCTACACAAGGAGTGAAGATCAGTTAGCGGATGTGTTTACCAAGGCTGCAAGACAGAAGACAATGGAGTCCATTCACATCAGGTTGGGCCTCATTGATCTTGGGAAGAGAAGGAGCTAGTCCCCTTAGCTGCAAGATCTTTACTCTTTTTCCCTCATCAAAGTTTTATCCCATTGGGTTTTCTTTGGTGAGGTTTTTAATGAGGAAGATCTTGTGGCTGTCCAAGCTTAGGCTTTCACAAAGCTAAGCTTGAGGGGGAGTGTTGAGTTGAGCTGAGTATATGTATGAAGAGCTAAGGAGTTGAAGAGGAAAGGAGATGAGGAAGCTTAAGGGAGTTTAGGGAGAGCATGGTACGGACGTCCGTACAAGGCCGTACAAGCCGTACAGTCCGTACCATCCAAGCCTCAACCAAAGTTACCTTGCACAAGTAAAACGGTAACTATGGAAGAGTTACTCAAGAGGAGAAGGATCAGACCGTTTAAGGGATAAGGGGCGCGCATTGCCAGGCTGGGACAGGCTGGAAAGCTAAAGCAACTTTAGTCCAAGATGCCATAAGCGTGTGATGCTTATTAGTGGTTGATTTGAATCCTTAACCTTGACCTCACATGCTTTCTCTTTACCTTTGCGATTTGTAAACCCTAGTAGCTCTCCTATATATTGTAACTCATCAACACTAATAAAGATTATGCAGTTTGAGTCTCTCTAATCTCTTAGACACTATGGTTCTCTCTTAGACTCTAAACGATTCTAAAGTTACTTAGTCTTTCATAATCTCTTCTAAAACTTCACCTAAAACTCTCACTTACATTCTAGTTACTCTAAAGATCTCTTAATCTCATACCTGGTGATTCTCCACTACTTTATGTTTCAAAATGAAGCTTCTTACATCGCGATTCATCCTGGTTTGATTAGAATGACAAAGAAGCTGTCATATTCCCAAACAGGAAAACTGGGATCACCTGATTTGAAAGTGGGATAGCTTCTTCATCCTAACTCCTATGAGATTTATTCAGCTTCCTGGTGATTCTCCACTACTTTATGTATCAAAATCAAGCTTCTTACATCGCGATTCATCCTGGTTTGATTAGAATGACAAAGAAGCTGTCATATTCCCAAACAGGAAAACTGGGATCACCTGATTTGAAAGTGGGATAGCTTCTTCATCCTAACTCCTATGAGATTTATTCAGCTTCCTGGTGATTCTCCACTACTTTATGTATCAAAATCAAGCTTCTTACATCGCGATTCATCCTGGTTTGATTAGAATGACAAAGAAGCTGTCATATTCCCAAACAGGAAAACTGGGATCACCTGATTTGAAAGTGGGATAGCTTCTTCATCCTAACTCCTATGAGATTTATTCGACTTCCTGGTGATTCTCCACTACTTTATGTATCAAAATCAAGCTTCTTACATCGCGATTCATCCTGGTTTGATTAGAATGACAAAGAAGATGTCATATTCCCAAACAGGAAAACTGGGATCACCTGATTTGAAAGTGGGATAGCTTCTTCATCCTAACTCCTATGAGATTTATTCAGCTTCCTGGTGATTCTCCACTACTTTATGTATCAAAATCAAGCTTCTTACATCGCGATTCATCCTGGTTTGATTAGAATGACAAAGAAGCTGTCATATTCCCAAGCAGGGAAAACTGAGATCACTTGATTTGAAAGTGGGATACGTTCTTCATCTTAACTCCTATGAGATTTATTCAGCTTCCTGGTGATTCTCCACTACTTTATGTTTCAAAATCAAGCTTCTTACATCGCGATTCATCCTGGTTTGATTAGAATGACAAAGAAGCTGTCATATTCCCAAACAGGAAAACTGGGATCACCTGATTTGAAAGTGGGATAGCTTCTTCATCCTAACTCCTATGAGATTTATTCAGCTTCCTGGTGATTCTCCACTACTTTATGTTTCAAAATGAAGCTTCTTACATCGCGATTCATCCTGGTTTGATTAGAATGACAAAGAAGCTGTCATATTCCCAAACAGGAAAACTGGGATCACCTGATTTGAAAGTGGGATAGCTTCTTCATCCTAACTCCTATGAGATTTATTCGACTTCCTGGTGATTCTCCACTACTTTATGTATCAAAATCAAGCTTCTTACATCGCGATTCATCCTGGTTTGATTAGAATGACAAAGAAGCTGTCATATTCCCAAACAGGAAAACTGGGATCACCTGATTTGAAAGTGGGATAGCTTCTTCATCCTAACTCCTATGAGATTTATTCAGCTTCCTGGTGATTCTCCACTACTTTATGTTTCAAAATGAAGCTTCTTACATCGCGATTCATCCTGGTTTGATTAGAATGACAAAGAAGCTGTCATATTCCCAAACAGGAAAACTGGGATCACCTGATTTGAAAGTGGGATAGCTTCTTCATCCTAACTCATATGAGATTTATTCAGCTTCCTGGTGATTCTCCACTACTCTATGTTTCAAAATGAAGCTTCTTACATCGCGATTCATCCTGGTTTGATTAGAATGACAAAGAAGCTGTCATATTCCCAAACAGGAAAACTGGGATCACCTGATTTGAAAGTGGGATAGCTTCTTCATCCTAACTCATATGAGATTTATTCAGCTTCCTGGTGATTCTCCACTACTCTATGTTTCCAAAATGAAGCTTCTTACATCGCGATTCATCCTGGTTTGATTAGAATGACAAAGAAGCTGTCATATTCCCAAACAGGAAAACTGGGATCACCTGATTTGAAAGTGGGATAGCTTCTTCATCCTAACTCTATGAGATTTATTCGACTTCCTGGTGATTCTCCACTACTTTATGTATCAAAATCAAGCTTCTTACATCGCGATTCATCCTGGTTTGATTAGAATGACAAAGAAGCTGTCATATTCCCAAACAAGGAAAACTGGGATCACCTGATTTGAAAGTGGGATAGCTTCTTCATCCTAACTCCTATGAGATTTATTCAGCTTCCTGGTGATTCTCCACTACTTTATGTTTCAAAATCAAGCTTTTACATCGCGATTCATCCTGGTTTGATTAGAATGACAAAGAAGCTGTCATATTCCCAAACAGGAAAACTGGGATCACCTGATTTGAAAGTGGGATAGCTTCTTCATCCTAACTCATATGAGATTTATTCAGCTTCCTGGTGATTCTCCACTACTTTATGTTTCAAAATCAAGCTTCTTACATCGCGATTCATCGTGGTTTGATTAAATGACAAAGAAGCTGTCATATTCCAAACAGGAAAACTGGGATCACCTGATTTGAAAGTGGGATAGCTTCTTCATCCTAACTCCTATGAGATTTATTCGGCTTCCTGGTGATTCTCCACTACTTTATGTTTCAAAATCAAGCTTCTTACATCGCGATTCATCCTGGTTTGATTAGAATGACAAAGAAGCTGTCATATTCCCAAACAGGAAAACTGGGATCACCTGATTTGAAAGTGGGATAGCTTCTTCATCCTAACTCCTATGAGATTTATTCAGCTTCCTGGTGATTCTCCATTACTTTATGTTTCAAAATCAAGCTTCTTACATCGCGAGTCATCCTGGTTTGATTAGAATGACAAAGAAGCTGTCATATTCCCAAACAGGAAAACTGGGATCACCTGATTTGAAAGTGGGATAGCTTCTTCATCTTAACTCCTATGAGATTTATTCGACTTCCTGGTGATTCTCCACTACTTTATGTATCAAAATCAAGCTTCTTACATCGCGATTCATCCTGGTTTGATTAGAATGATGAAGAAGCTGTCATATTCCCAAACAGGAAAACTGGGATCATGTAATTTGAAAGTGGGATAGCTTCTTCATCCTAACTCCTATGAGATTTATTCAGCTTCCTGATGATTCTCCACTACTTTATGTATCAAAATCAAGCTTCTTACATCGCGATTCATCCTGGTTTGATTAGAATGACAAAGAAGCTGTCATATTCCCAAACAGGAAAACTGGGATCACCTGATTTGAAAGTGGGATAGCTTCTTCATCCTAACTCCTATGAGATTTATTCGACTTGCTGGTGACTCTCCACTACTTTATGTATCAAAATCAAGCTTCTTACATCGCGATTCATCCTGGTTTGATTAGAATGACAAAGAAACTGTCATATTCCCAAACAGGAAAACTGGGATCACCTGATTTGAAAGTGGGATAGCTTCTTCATCCTAATTCATATGAGATTTATTCAGCTTCCTGGTGATTCTCCACTACTCTATGTTTCAAAATGAAGCTTCTTACATCGCGATTCATCCTGGTTTGATTAGAATGACAAAGAAGCTGTTCATATTCCCAAAAGGAAAACTGGGATCACCTGATTTGAAGAGGGATAGCTTCTTCATCCTAACTCCTATGAGATTTTATTCGACTTCCTGGTGATTCTCCACTACTTTATGTATCAAAATCAAGCTTCTTACATCGCGATTCATCTGGTTTGATTAGAATAACAAAGAGCTGTCATATTCCCAAACAGGAAAACTGGGATCACCTGATTTGAAAGTGGGATAGCTTCTTCATCCTAACTCCTATGAGATTTATTCAGCTTCCTGGTGATTCTCCACTACTTTATGTTTCAAAAATGAAGCTTCTTATATCGCGATTCATCCTGGTTTGATTAGAATGACAAAGAAGCAGTCATATTCCCAAACAGGAAAACTGGGATCACCTGATTTGAAAGTGGGATAGCTTCTTCATCCTAACTCCTATGAGATTTATTCAGCTTCCTGGTGATTCTCCACTATTTTATGTATCAAAATAAAGCTTCTTACATTGCAATTCATCCTGGTTTGATTAGAATGACAAAGAAGCTGTCATATTCCCAAGCAGGGAAAACTGAGATCACTTGATTTGAAGGTGGGATACGTTCTTCATCTTAACTCGTATGAGATTTATTCGACTTCCTGGGGATTCTCCACTACTTATGTATCAAAATCAAGCTTCTTACATCGCGATTCATCCTGGTTTGATTAGAATGACAAAGAAGCTGTCATATTCCCAAAAAGGAAAACTGGGATCACCTGATTTGAATGGGATGAAAGGGGGATAGCTTCTTCATCCTAACTCCTATGAGATTTATTCAGCTTCCTGGTGATTCTCCACTACTTTATGTTTCAAAATCAAGCTTCTTAGATCGCGATTCATCCTGGTTTGATTAGAATGATCAAAAGAAGCTGTTCATATTCCCAAACAGGAAAACTGGGATCACCTGATTTGAAAGTGGGAGATAGCTTCTTCATCCTAACTCCTATGAGATTTATTCGACTTCCTGGTGATTCTCCACTACTTTATGTATCAAAATCAAGCTTCTTACATCGCGATTCATCCTGGTTTGATTAGAATGACAAAGAAGCTGTCATATTCCCAAACAGGAAAACTGGGATCACCTGATTTGAAAGTGGGATAGCTTCTTCATTTCCTAACTCCTATGAGATTTATTCAGCTTCCTGGTGATTCTCCACTACTTTATGTATCAAAATGAAGCTTCTTACATCGCGATTCATCCTGGTTTGATTAGAATGACAAAGAGCTGTCATATTCCCAAACAGGAAAATTGGGATCACCTGATTTGAAAGTGGGATAGCTTCTTCATCCTAATATCACTTTTGAGTAATGTAAACTATAATCTGAGTTTAGATAGAATAGAGAAGAGATTAGAGTAGATTTAAGCGATTAAGAGGACTTAATGGAGAATCATTGTGAAAAGTATAGGAGACTTTGATTGTTTACGAACTGTCTAATCTTTATTAATGATGAGAGACTACAATATATAGTGAGGCTACAAGAGACACAAGGGTTTTCGAAATCACACTATTGCAAAGGATAGGATTCTATTTATTCAAACTGTCCAATTTGCTTATCCTTGGATGTAAAGACCTTTAGCTTTATCCCAGCAAGTGACAGCCTGTCTCTAAGCTCTTCTTATCCATCTTAGCGTAAACCAGTGTGGTAGAGGATCCGTGTACTTCTCCTAAGTTACCGGGCATGGTAACTTCCCTTGGTGAGTTTGGTCGACCCTAATGGTACGGTCAGTACGGCCAGTACGGCCTGTACGGCCTGTACGGCTTGTCGACCCAAACTCATTCCTCTCCAACTCCTTACTCTTTCCCAACCTCATCTATTACTCTCAACACTTCTCATCATCCAATCCTTCATATTAACACTCCCCTCAAGCTTAGCTTTGTGAAAGCCTAAGCTTGGACAGCCATGAGATCTTCCTCATTAAAAACCTTACCAAGGAAAACCCATTTGGATAAAACCTTGATAAGGGAAAAAGAGTAAAGACCTCACAGCCAAAGGGGATCAGCTCCTTCTCTTCCAAGATCAATGAGGCCCAACCTGATGTGAATGGACTC
>NW_022610635.1:0-26140 GCF_000309985.2 Brassica rapa
TTTTCGACAGCTCGCATCGGAATTCCTCAAACAGTACTCTGTATCATAGACAGGGAAACCTCGATGTTGATCTCTGGAGTCTCTCCCAGAGGGAAGACGAACCCCTCCGCGAGTTTATCAGCCGATTCAAATTGATAATGTCCAGGGTCAGCGGGATAAGCGACAAAGTGGCCATCGACGCGCTGAGAAAGACGCTCTGGTACAAGTCGAAATTCAGAAAATGGATAACTCTCGACAAACCGCGAACGATCCAGGACGCCCTCCACAAAGCAACAGACTATATCATAGTGGAGGAAGAAACTAAAGTCTTATCGCAAAAACATAAGCCGGCAAGACCATCCTCGAAAGACGCAGATCCGAAGGGGAAAAAGAAGAACTCTCGTAACGACAAGTACGTCCATCACGAGGGGGAAGATCTCCAAGGGGCGCATAACTATGCGATCAGTTCGGATCAAGGCCGGACCACGGGCAACACATGGACTCGCAATCAAGGGTATGACGAGAACACCTTCTGCGAGTTCCACCAATCCCGAGGACACTCCACGACTAATTGCAAAGTCTTAGGAGCAAGACTGGCCGCGAAGCTGCTCGCTGGAGAGCTTTCGGAAGTAACTAGCGTCAAGGATCTCATCCTCGATTCTGATCGGCCTCCAAAGACGGACAGAAATCCGCCCGCCGAAAAATCTCCTCAACGAAACCAACCTGGGGATAAACGCGGTAGGAGGCCGGATGACAAAGGGAACGATAACAATCGTCGCAGAGTCAATATGATCATCGGAGGATCTCAATACTGCGGCGATACCGTGTCAGCCATCAAGGCTTACCAACGGAAGGCAGAATCAAGCGCAAAATGGCCTACATGGTCTCCTCCTCGAGACGGCCAAAATTGCTCGATCACCTTCACGGAGGAAGAAGCCGGCGGTATCGACCAACCTCACTGCGACCCGCTCGTCATAGATCTCGTCATACGAGATTTAGAAGTCGGAAGGGTACTCGTCGATACGGGAAGCACGGTCAACGTAATCTTCCGCGACACTCTCAAGCGGATGAGTATCGAACTCGGAGAGGTAATTCCGACGCCAAAACCACTCACGGGTTTTTCAGGCGAAGTGTCGATGACTCTCGGGTCAATCCAATTGCCAGTCATGGCCAAGGAGATCACGAAAATCGTCGAATTCGCGGTAGTCGACCATCCCGCTATCTACAACGTGATCATGGGAACCCCATGGCTCAACGCCATGCAGGCAGTTCCGTCAACTTACCACCTGGGTCTCAAGTTCCCAACGCCGAGCGGAGTCGCGGCCATCTGGGGATGCCAAAAACAGTCGCGACTATGCTTCCTCGCGGAGCATAAGTTAAGGCAAATCACGGCTTCTGCAAACGGCAAACGCGCGAAGATAGATCGATCTTCGGCCAAAAGCGCCCCGCACAAGGACGAAGTAAAATCGTCTGTCAACGCAAACGCATCGGACGTCGAAGCTCGACATAAATCCGAAGCCCACGCGACAACTCAACCGGAACATCCGGAAAATAGCGTCGACCCAGCCACGATCGACACGGTCAAGGCGGACATCGCGACACCAACCGCCGAGTAAGAACACTCGCGGCATGAAACAGAACTACGAGATGGCTTGATCCTCGAAAGGGGTACGTAGGCAGCTTGTCAAAAGACGAGTTCAGCTATCCCCCTCTCTAAAAAGGGGGGGGGAGTGGGTGCGTATACTCGTATACTCCCACAATCGCCATTATTGTAATCGAGTTTTTAGAAACATAAAAATTTTTACAATATACACTGTCTTTTTATCGAAAACGCTTACGCTTCAGTTTACGCTCGTCTGCGGCCTCATCCGGCCCAAAAATCGTAAAGATTATCACCTTTCAAACACGCATAATCCTCGAAAATAACTGCGAGACGTCGCAAAAAGTTAAAATTCGAGGACAATGCTAAACAAATTGTCCGAACGCGACCACCAAAAACCTTACACCCCGTTCGTCGATTGGCCCCGACGAACACGCCAGCCGTCTTAAACAAACGCAATCCGATCACTCTTTTGATCTTTAAAAACGTCCAGCACAAGGACAAAAGCGCGCTACAACAAAAATCCGAAATTTTGGTTTAGCACTTCCAGATTCTGAGAAGATGCTCGATTCGTACCATACAAGTCATATAAGCCGAGAACATATCGCGGACTTTAAACCGGTGCGAGTCAGGAAGAAATCGCAACAGGAAAAACGATAGCCGGCTAGTCACCGCACAAACCTTAACCGAAAGTAAACCTAGGTCTTGCCCTAAACCCAACGCTCTGGTCTCAAACATCTCAAGGCATGATATCTAAAAGATACGAGATCATAAACCATGCCTCTCCGTTCGTATCTCAATGTTCTCGAAAATCGTAAAGACAGATAAATTTTTACGAAAATCACGAACGAACCAACAGATTGAACGTCTAATTAGAACTACATACGAGACGACAACTCGTATTTACTTCAACCCTACTCAGGAAAAACTCGAAACGAAACATTTATCATATAAATAAACCGCGTAAAGCGGCAAGGGATTCAAAGCCACCAACGGCCAGTCCCGGAAATACAAATACGGCCATCGTGGCCTAAACGAAATCCAAATTCAAAGGGCCACATTCGGCCGAAAACAAGGATAACTGATCCATCCCTCATAATCCAAAGTCGAAGTCCCCGGACAACGAAGCACCAAACGCATCCGCAGGACGATCCACTTCCTCGCCACCGCCGTGAAAATCGATCGGGACCTCCTCGGTATCAGGAGAAACCGGGATGGAATCCCAGAACCCTTGAATCCTCTCGTCGATCGGAGGGATAAGCGCCTCAGCGTGGGCACGGTCACTCATCCCACTCTTCATCAAGCTCATTTCTTCTTCAAACACATAGTCGTCGGCTTGCGTCCTCCAAAGACTTCCGACCGAACCACGGCACTCGCGAAAGTCGCCCACCGAGGTAAAGGCATTCTTAAGATTCCCGTACTCAACCTGGAACTGAGATGCGCGAGTCTTCATCACCTCGACGATCTCTCTTTTGCCTTTCCTCTCCGATCTGCGAACAGCCCGCGCATGATCACGAGTAAGCTGTGCCTCTCGCTCCAGCATCTCGCCTTGCACGCGGGCGAGATCCCGCTCCGCTTTCTCCGCCTTGAAGCGGTAACCATGGCTTCTCTATGACCCGCCTCGATGGCCGAGCCCAGCAAGCTCAGGCCCTGCAAAATCAATAGGCGTGTTACAAATCCATACATAGGACAATCACTTAAAAATTCCCAAAAAAAAAAACTAACCCCATTGATGATGCGAGATCCTTCCGCAACGACTCTCGGCCTCGCCGATTCTTTCGTAGGAGGAGGAGCATCGAAACCCGATGGCAGCCCAGCAAAGAAATCATCGAAGTCCGGAATGGGGGCTTCGCTCGAACCGCTTCCGTCGCCGTAAGCAAGGTTCGGATCCCATCCTGGAAGCATAGAGTCATCCATCGAAAACTCTATGTCGCCGAGATCGACGTCTTTTCCCTTCCAAGAGCTCGACTCCGGCGCGGCTGTCGGAGCTTCAACGGGACTCTGGCCGTCGGGTTCGGAGTCGCTTCCCGTATCCGCGTCCAAAGCTGGACCAGGGTGCACAAATTTCAGCGCCTTCCGAACCCTTCTCGGCGTGAAAGAAGTCCAGAAGAAGGGACCATTCCTGAGAAGATCCCTCACCGCGATAATATCCTCAGGGAACGGAGCAAGAGGATTGATGAAGGGACGATTGTTCGGCAACCTCCGGAACAGTGGAATGCAACTCTCTTCGACGGACGCAGCGTCCAAACGAACAAAGAAAAAGAACTTCTTCCACGAGTTGAAGTTCGAAATGAACTTCTTAACCACCGACATAAATTTCCGAGGGACAAACCTATGCTTATCCGTATCCTTGACAAGTTGAAGCCTCAAAAGCGCTTCATAATGATCGACGGAAAGGGAAAGGCCATGCTCATAGCTTAGGATCAAGATCCCAATAAGGTGCTGAATGGCAAGGGGTGTCAACTGACTTATCGCGACTTCAAAACGGTCCAACACTCGGACGAGAATTTCGGGTATGGGGAACCAGAGGCGACAACGCACTATGAACACCTCATAACAAGTAAAGTAACCCTCCGGGGGGTTGTTAGCACATTCCCCGCGGCAGGGAACCCGGAACTCCACAACATCCGGGATGCGGTAGAACGACCGCATCGTCGCGAGAAACTCGTCAGTGGTCCTACTTGCGTCTTTCCCTCGACTCCACGATGGACCAGGACCGGGAATGGCTTCTCCTTGGGAGGGATCAACGAGCCATAATGAGCAACCCACCATGCCTCGTTCTCGGCAGGATGCACCGAGTGAGGCACGAACTCCGTCTTCGGAACGACGAGCTCTTCGTAAGGACTCGCGGACGAAGACCCTTTTTTCGCAATCTTTTCTTGCTCGACATCTTTACACTTCTCTTAAGAGAATAGAGGAAAAGGGTGGAGAGAAAGATAGAAAGTTTTTGAAAGATCTTAGAGAAAAAACAAGAAAGTGAAAAAATTATGGAACAAGTTACCTCTCTTCTTATAAGACATGAGGATTTACTATTCAAGCTCGGACTTTCGCATATTAATTCCATCCATCACGCCTAACTTGCCAAACATGCCTAACCGCACGCTAGGATCCCCCCATGCATGATCCTAACGGGCTGGGGGGCTAACTGTTGGGGTCAAAAACGGTTACGACGGAATTACCATCCGAAAATCCTCAGAGATCGTATTTCCGAAAGGTTAAAGAAGGGATGTAATTTTCGTAAAAATACTATACGAGGTTATTTCTACGAAGAAGTATTCTTTGGGATTCAAACCAAACGATCGTCCCGCTCGGTCGCTACGTAGCAACCGAGCTCAAGCCAAAGCTCGGTCGCTACGTAGCGACCGAGCAATCGTCCCGCTCGGTCGCTACGTAGCGACCGAGCTCGAGCCAAAGCTCGGTCGCTACGTAGCGACCGAGCGATCGTCCCGCTCGGTCGCTACGTAGCGACCGAGCTCAGCCAAGCTCGGTCGCTACGTAGCGACCGAGCGATCGTCCCGCTCGGTCGCTACGTAGCGACCGAGCTCGAGCCAAAGCTCGGTCGCTACGTAGCGACCGAGCGATCGTCCCGCTCGGTCGCTACGTAGCGACCGAGCTCGAGCCAAAGCTCGGTCGCTACGTAGCGACCGAGCGATCGTCCCGCTCGGTCGCTACGTAGCGACCGAGCTCGAGCCAAAGCTCGGTCGCTACGTAGCGACCGAGCGATCGTCCCGCTCGGTCGCTACGTAGCGACCGAGCTCGAGCCAAAGCTCGGTCGCTACGTAGCGACCGAGCGATCGTCCCGCTCGGTCGCTACGTAGCGACCGAGCTCAGCCAAGCTCGGTCGCTACGTAGCGACCGAGCATCGTCCCGCTCGGTCGCTACGTAGCGACCGAGCTCGAGCCAAAGCTCGGTCGCTACGTAGCGACCGAGCGATCGTCCCGCTCGGTCGCTACGTAGCGACCGAGCTCAGCCAAGCTCGGTCGCTACGTAGCGACCGAGCGATCGTCCCGCTCGGTCGCTACGTAGCGACCGAGCTCGAGCCAAAGCTCGGTCGCTACGTAGCGACCGAGCGATCGTCCCGCTCGGTCGCTACGTAGCGACCGAGCTCGAGCCAAAGCTCGGTCGCTACGTAGCGACCGAGCGATCGTCCCGCTCGGTCGCTACGTAGCGACCGAGCTCGAGCCAAAGCTCGGTCGCTACGTAGCGACCGAGCGATCGTCCTGCTCGGTCGCTACGTAGCGACTGAGCTCAAGCCGAAGCTCGGTCGCTACGTAGCGACCGAGCACTCGTTTCGCTCGGTCGCTACATAGCGACCGGGCTCGAGCCAAAGATCGGTCGCTGTATAGCGATTGAACCTTTCCGAACATCGATACGACACCAGTCCTTGCATTCTCGTCAAACCTTCGAATGCTATCTCCCGAAGACCGTAGCAAGCTCAGTCTATGTTTCCCGCTATTCTAATTCATCGATCAAACTTCGCGGATTAGAAACCGCGGAAAACTCGTAGTAAACGTGTCGAGTCGGAAGACGGCCCAAAGGGACCTAAAACACGACTCGAGGCCCATCCTACGATTTTCCTAACCAAAAGCCCGTGAACCACAGCGTGGTTCGCGCTTGGCCCGCGAGGAAGGATAAATGTCAAGTTTCCGCGGATAAATACGGAAGTTTTGAAGATAATTGTGAAGATCGGGAAAAATGGAATATCTCCATTTTTATGCTATGACGGCTTAAGGGCAGAAGAGTAAAAGCGTAAACCGACCTTGGAGCTAGTATATAAGGAGTCCTAGGCGAGGAGCAGAGGAGAGAACTTTTTCAGAGCAAACTTAGCACTTAGAGCGATTTAGGCAACTTTCCGTTTTTGTTATTTCGAGCTGCGACTCAATTAGGTTTAGCCGTCTTAGGGTTGCTAGAACTAGGAATCTCGCCGACAGCTCTCGAGCCCAGGCTTATACCTTGTTGTAACGCTCATACGCAGATTCGGAATAAGATCTATTTTGCTCTCTTTTCGATTTCTTATTTTTATCGTTGTTATTCTCGTGTTCTGATTGCTTGACGTGTGGTAATTAACAGATATCCGGGTCCTCTGGGAAACTAGGGTTTTCTTAGTTTCCTTATTTAAACGGAAATCGACAGTGCGAATTTCGGTTCCCACATTCTGGACTATCTATCTGATTCTAAGTCAAGGGTTGGTTGGTTGAATAACTTAGGATACGGTAGGTAGGTTCACACGTTTTATGATTATGTTGACTGAGGTTTATCTAAGTTCTAGGAACCAAGCCAAGAATTGTGGAATCAATCCGTTCTATTCTCGGTTATGATTAATGCTTATCTGGTTGTGGTTTCAGGAACTAAGGATGGTTCTGGTCTAGCCAAGGAGCCGTGAAGGCTCGGTCAGTGAGAGGCTGTGTAACGTGTGGTTAGATGATGCTAGGAATGAACTAGTGATTGTCTATGAGACTGTTAAGAAGTTGTGTATTGAATCTCATGTTTCTAAGTAATACAAAGTTTATACATTGTTATTCCGCTGTGCAATCTGTTCCATTGTTTATGAACCTCATATTCGAATATGACTTAGTAAATAAAAGACTTAAAATGGATCAAACAAGCAAAGAAATTAATAAGTAAGCCTGCGGACTCCATAAGGTCGAGAGGCCAGGGTTCGGGTCTTACACGCTGGCCCTTCCAGTGGATTGTTCGGGTGATTTTGGCCCACGTGGGCTGTCTGTTCAGTAGACACAAGACGTCTGTGGGTGTCCGTCAGCACACAGGACGTCCGTGGGTGTCCGTCAGCACACACAGGACGTCTGTGGCTGTCCGTGTGTGTCCGTGTGTGTCCGTCAGCAGACACAGGACGTCCGTGGCTGTCCATCAGTACACATATCAGCACGCTGGCCTTTCCCGTGGACTGTTCGGGTGATTTTGGCCGACGTGGGCGGTCTGTTCAGTATACACAGGATGTCTGTGGGTGTCCGTCAGCACACACAGGACGTCCATGGGTGTCCGTCAGCACACACAGGACGTTCGTGGCTGTCCGTGTGTGTCCGTCAGCACACACAGGATGTCCGTGGCTGTCCATCAGTACACATATCAGCACGTTGGTCCTTGGACTCAGCACGCTGACCCTTCTCGTGGACTGTTCGGGTGATTTTGGCCCTCATGGGCTGTCTTTTTAGTACAGGCAGGACGTCCGTGGGTGTCCGCCAGCACACACAGGACGTCAGTGGCTGTCTGTGTGTGTCCGTGTGTGTCCGTCAGCACACAGAGGACGTCCGTGGCTGTCCATCAGTACACATATCAGCACGTTGGTCCTTGGACTCAGCACGCTGGCCCTTCCCGTGGACTATTTGGGTGATTTTGGCCCACGTGGGCTGTCTGTTCAGTACACACAGGACATCCGTGGCTGTCTGGTCAGTACACACAGGACGTCCGTGGCTGTCCATCAGCACACACAGGATGTCCGTGACTGTCCGTGTGTGTCCGTGTGTGTTCGTCTGTGTCCGTCAGCAAACACATGACGTCCGTGGGTGTCCATCAGTACACATATCAGCACGTTGGTCCTTGGACTCAGCATGCTGGCCCTTCCCGTGGACTGTTTGGGTGATTGTGGCCCACGTGGGCTGTCTGTTCAGTACACACAGGACGTCTGTGGGAGTCCGCCAGCACACACAGCACGTCTGTGCCTGTCCGTGGCTGTCCGTCAGCACACACAGGACGTCCGTGGCTGTCCGTGTGTGTCTGTGGGTGTCCGCCAGCACGCACAGGACGTTCGTAGCTGTCTGTGGCTGTCTGTCAGCACACACAGGACGTCCGTGTGTGTCCGTCAGCACACACAGGACGTCTGTGTGTCCATGTGTGCCATTCCGCACACACATGACGTCTGTGGCTGTCCATCAGTACACATATCAGCACGCTGGTCCTTGGACTCAGCACGCTGTCCCTTCCTGTGGACTGTTTGGGAGATTTTGGCCCACGTGGGCTGTCTGTTCAGTACACACATGACGTCTGTGGGTGTCCATCAGCACACACATGACGTCCGTGTGTGTCCGTCAGCACACACAGGACATCTGGGGCTGTCCGTGTTTGTCCGTGTGTGTCCATCAGCACACACAGAACGTACGTGGCTGTCCATCAGTACACATATCAACACGTTGGTCCTTGGACTCAGCACGCTGACCCTTCCTGCGGACTGTTCGGGTGATTTTGGCCCTCGTGGGCTGTGTGTTCAGTACACACAGGACGTCCGTGGGTGTCTGCCAGCACACACAGTACTTCCGTGGCTGTCTGTGTGCGTCCGTGTGTGTCCGTCAGTGTCCGTCAGCACACAAAGGACGTCCGTGGCTCTCCATCAGTACACATATCAGCACGTTGGTCCTTGGAGTGAGCACGCTGGCCCTTCCCGTGAACTGTTCGGGTGATTTTGGCCCACGTGGGCTGTCTGTTCAGTACACACAGGACGTCCGTGGGTGTCCGCCAGCACACACAGGACGTCCGTGGGTGTCCGTCAGTACACATATCAGCACGTTGGTCCTTGGACTCAGCACGCTGACCCTTCCCGTGGACTGTTCGGGTGATTTTGGCCCTCATGGGCTGTCTTTTTAGTACAAGAAGGACGTCCGTGGGTGTCCGCCAGCACACACAGGACGTCAGTGGCTGTCTGTGTGTGTCCGTGTGTGTCCGTCAGCACACAGAGGACGTCCGTGGCTGTCCATCAGTACACATATCAGCACGTTGGTCCTTGGACTCAGCACGCTGGCCCTTCCCGTGGACTATTTGGGTGATTTTGGCCCACGTGGGCTGTCTGTTCAGTACACACAGGACATCCGTGGCTGTCTGGTCAGTACACACAGGACGTCCGTGGCTGTCCATCAGCACACACAGGATGTCCGTGACTGTCCGTGTGTGTCCGTGTGTGTTCGTCTGTGTCCGTCAGCAAACACATGACGTCCGTGGGTGTCCATCAGTACACATATCAGCACGTTGGTCCTTGGACTCAGCATGCTGGCCCTTCCCGTGGACTGTTTGGGTGATTGTGGCCCACGTGGGCTGTCTGTTCAGTACACACAGGACGTCTGTGGGAGTCCGCCAGCACACACAGCACGTCTGTGCCTGTCCGTGGCTGTCCGTCAGCACACACAGGACGTCCGTGGCTGTCCGTGTGTGTCTGTGGGTGTCCGCCAGCACGCACAGGACGTTCGTAGCTGTCTGTGGCTGTCCGTCAGCACACACAGGACGTCCGTGTGTGTCCGTCAGCACACACAGGACGTCTGTGTGTCCATGTGTGCCATTCCGCACACACATGACGTCTGTGGCTGTCCATCAGTACACATATCAGCACGCTGGTCCTTGGACTCAGCACGCTGTCCCTTCCTGTGGACTGTTTGGGAGATTTTGGCCCACGTGGGCTGTCTGTTCAGTACACACATGACGTCTGTGGGTGTCCGTCAGCACACACATGACGTCCGTGTGTGTCCGTCAGCACACACAGGACATCTGGGGCTGTCCGTGTTTGTCCGTGTGTGTCCATAAGCACACACAGAACGTACGTGGCTGTCCATCAGTACACATATCAACACGTTGGTCCTTGGACTCAGCACGCTGACCCTTCCTGCGGACTGTTCGGGTGATTTTGGCCCTCGTGGGCTGTGTGTTCAGTACACACAGGACGTCCGTGGGTGTCTGCCAGCACACACAGTACTTCCGTGGCTGTCTGTGTGCGTCCGTGTGTGTCCGTCAGTGTCCGTCAGCACACAAAGGACGTCCGTGGCTCTCCATCAGTACACATATCAGCACGTTGGTCCTTGGAGTGAGCACGCTGGCCCTTCCCGTGAACTGTTCGGGTGATTTTGGCCCACGTGGGCTGTCTGTTCAGTACACACAGGACGTCCGTGGGTGTCCGCCAGCACACACAGGACGTCCGTGGGTGTCCGTCAGTACACATATCAGCACGTTGGTCCTTGGACTCAGCACGCTGACCCTTCCCGTGGACTGTTCGGGTGATTTTGGCCCACTTGGGCTGTCTTTTCAGTACACACAGGACGTATGTGGGTGTCCGTCAGCACACACAGGACGTCCGTGTGTGTCCGTCAGCACACACAGGACGTCCGGGGCTGTCCGTGTGTGTCTGTGTGTGTTCCTCAGCACAAATAGGACGTCCAGGGCTGTCCGTGTGTGTCTGTGTGTGTCCGTCAGCACACACAGGACGTTCGTGGCTGTCCATCAGTACACATATCAGCACGTTGGTCCTTGGACTCAGCACGTTGACCCTTCCCGTGGACTGTTTGGGTGATTTTGGCCCACGTGGGCTGTCTGGTCAGTACACACAGGACGGCCGTGGGTGTCCGCCAGCACACACCGGACATCCGTGGCTGTCCGTGTGTGTCCGTGTGTGTTCGTTTGTGTCCGTCAGCAAACACAGGACGTCTGTGGCTGTCCATCAGTACACATATCAGCACGTTGGTCCTTGGACTCAGCATGCTGGCCCTTCCCGTGGACTGTTTGGGTGATTTTGGCCCACGTGGGCTGTCTGTTCAGTACACACATGACGTCCGTGGGAGTCCGCCAGCAAACACAGCACGTCTGTGCCAGTCCGTGGCTGTCCGTCAGCACACACAGGACGTCTGTGGCTGTCCGTGTGTGTCTGTGGCTGTCCGCCAGCACGCACAGGACGTTCGTAGCTGTCTATGGCTGTCCGTCAGCACACACAAGACGTCCGTGTGTGTTCGTCAGCACACACAAGACGTCTGTGTGTGTCCATGTGTGCCTTTCCGCACACACAGGACGTCTGTGGCTGTCCATCAGTACACATATCAGCACGCTGGTCCTTGGACTCAGCACGCTGTCCCTTCCTGTGACTGTTTGGGTGATTTTGGCCCACGTGGGCTGTCTGTTTGGTACACACATGACGTCTGTGGGTGTCCGTCAGCACACACAGGACGTCCGTGTGTGTCCGTCAGCACACACAGGACATCTGGGGCTGTCCGTGTGTGTCTGTGTGTGTCCATCAGCACACACAGGACGTACGTGGCTGTCCATCAGTACACATATCAACACGTTGGTCCTTGGACTCAGCACGCTGACCCTTCCCGCGGACTGTTCGGGTGATTTTGGCCCCCGTGGGCTGTGTGTTCAGTACACACAGGACGTCCGTGGGTGTCTACTAGCACACACAGTACTTCCGTGGCTGTCTGTGTGCGTCCGTGTGTGTCCGTCTGTGCCCATCCGCACACAGGACGTCTGTGGCTGTCCATCAGTACACATATCAGCACGCTGGTCCTTGGACTCTGCACGCTGGCCCTTCCTGTGGACTGTTTGGGTGATTTTGGCCCACGTGGCTGTCTGTTCAGTACACACATGACGTCTCTGGGTATCCGTCAGCACACACAGGACGTCCGTGTGTGTCCGTCAGCACACATAGGACATCCGGGGCTGTCCGTGTGTGTCTGTGTGTGTCCGTCAGCACACACATGACGTCCGTGGCTGTCCATCAGTACACATATCAACACGTTGGTCCTTGGACTTGGCACGCTGACCCTTCCCGTGGACTGTTTGGGTGATTTTGGCCCTCGTGGGCTGTCAGTTCAGTACATACAGGACGTCCGTGGGTGTCTGCCAACACACACAGTACGTCCGTGGCTTTCTGTCTGCGTCCGTGTGTGTCTGTCTGTATCCGTCAGCACACAAAGGACGTCCGTGGCTGTCCATCAGTACACATATCAGCATGTTGGTCCATGGAGTCAGCACGCTGGCCCTTCCCATGGACTGTTTGGGTGATTTTGGCCCACGTGGGCTGTCTGTTCAGTACACACAGGACGTCCGTGGGTGTCCGCCAGCACACACAGGACGTCCGTGGGTGTCCGTCAGTACACATATCAGCACGTTGGTCCTTGGACTCAGCACGCTGACCCTTCCCGTGGACTGTTTGGGTGATTTTGGCCCACGTGGGCTGCTGTTTGGTACACACAGGACGTCCGTGGGTGTCCGTCAGCACACACAGGACGTCCGTGTGTGTGTCCGTCAGCACACACAGGACGTCCGTGTGTGTTCGTCAGCACACACAGGACGTCCGTGGCTGTCCATCAGTACACATATCAGCACGTTGGTCCTTGGACTCAGCACGTTGACCCTTCCCGTGAACTGTTCGGGTGATTTTGGCCCACGTGGGCTGTCTGGTCAGTACACACAGGACGTCCGTGGGTGTCCGCCAGCACACACAGGACATCCGTGCCTGTCCGTGTGTGTCCGTGTGTGTTCGTCTGTGTCCGTCAGCACACATAGGACATCCGTGGCTGTCCATCAGTACACATATCAGCACGTTGGTCCTTGGACTCAGCACGCTGGCCCTTCCCATGGACTGTTTGGGTGATTTAGGGCCACGTGGGCTGTATGTTCAGTACACAGAGGACGTCAGTGGGTGTCCGCAAGCGCACACAGCACGTCTGTGGCTGTCCTTGGCTGACCGTCAGCACACATAAGACGTCTGTGGCTGTCCGTGTGTCTCCGTGTGTGTCTGTGGGTGTCCGCCACCACACACAGGACGTTTATAGCTGTCTGTGGCTGTCCGTCAGCACACACGGACGTCCTGTGTGTGTCCATGTGTGCCCGTCAGCTCACACAGGACGTCTGTGGCTGTCCATCAGTACACATATCAGCACGTTGGTCCTTGGAGTCAGCACGCTGGCCCTTCCCATGGACTGTTTGGGTGATTTTGGCCCACGTGGGCTGTCTGTTCAGTACACACATGACGTCCGTGGGTGTCCGCCAGCACACACAGGACGTCCGTGGGTGTCCGTCAGTACACATATCAGCACGTTGGTCCTTGAACTCAGCATGCTGACCCTTCCCGTGGACTGTTCGGGTGATTTTGGCCCACGTGGGCTGTCTTTTCAGTACACACAGGACGTCCGTGGGTGTCCGTCAGCACACACAGGACGTCCGTGTGTGTGTCCGTCAGCACACACAGGACGTCCGTGTGTGTGTCCGTCAGCACACACAGGACATCCGTGTGTGTTCGTCAGCACACACAGGACGTCCGTGGCTGTCCATCAGTACACATATCAGCACGTTGGTCCTTGGACTCAGCACATTGACCCTTCCCGTGAACTGTTCGGGTGATTTTGGCCCACGTGGGCTGTCTGGTCAGTACACACAGGACGTCCGTGGGTGTCCGCCAGCACACACAGTGATGAGGCCATCCAAGTAGAGGTTCCCATAGTTAGGCGCGGTCCGACTACCCGGAGTGGAACCAGGGCCTTGCGAGAAGGTTTCACCAAAGCTGTCCAGCATATCCTTGATCAAGATGGACAGACTGACCAGGACCAGCTGCTGATTGAGAAGATGGTTCAGTTGAAGATTCAAGATCAAGCCGGCCCAAAGGAGGTTCAGGACGCGGCCGACCCGATCCAGTTCAGACTCAACCAAGCCGGACTTCTCATTTCCACATCCGAGCTTGGTCCAGACTCAGTTTCCATTTCATCCACTCCAACTCTTCCCGGTTCTGAGATCTAGCCAACCACCAAGGGGAGTAGCATGTGTTGTACTCTTTTTCCTCACCAGGTTTTGTCCCATTGGGTTTTCTTGGTAAGGTTTTAATGAGGTAACATGCAAGCATGCTATTAGCCTTGGTCTAGGCCTTCTCAAACCGACAACCAGATGTCTGGTTTATTTTAATTTATTTGGTTAAGACTTTGGGCTAATGTTTCAGCCTCATTTTCGGCCAGCTTGTTTAAGGCCTTTTATCTTTGAGTCTCATAAGGGATAAACCCTATTTAACTCCATGAAGTTGGCGATTTTTGCCTAAGTCTTTTATGAAATAATTTTGCCTTTGCAAACCTAAAACCCTAAGTCTTTTTCTGTGAGAAACAAGAGAGAGCAGCCGAATCTTATCAAGCTTCAAACCACCAAGCTTGTGGCGATTCTTCACCTCCATTCCATCCATCGATTTGCCTTGAGAGTGATACACATCCAGCAAGCCAAATCCCATAGCTATCCACCTCCATCCACTGTTCTTGTTGAGAGAGATACACATCCAGCAATAAGGATCCATCCCCCATACTTCTATCCTTCTTTTATTTTGTTTTATCTTGCATCATATAGTTCTAGATTTTTCCATTCATTATAAAAAACCCATAAAAAGTCATATTTGCTTCTGTTCTTCATTAATCATATTGTTTACTTTCTGTTCATTATTTTGATTCATAAAAACTCATAAAAATAGCATCCTTTTGTTGCAGGAACCAGATCGGCCATTTCCCACTCCATCGCGTCCGTCTAGCCGTCCCATAGCCGTCCGTCCGTCCTGTCCAGTCCGAGTTCTCGAACCTCAGACCGTCCGTCCGTACAGTCTGATTCTTGGCCTGTATCAATTTTGGTATCAGAGCCCAAAGCTCCTACACCTTCGGTTGTATCCTATCCTTCTGACTTTTTAGTTGTTTGGTTTCATTCTTTTTGAATTTCAAAAAAAAAATTGCATTTGTTCTTGCTGTTCTTGGCGAGTTCAAAACTGGTTTCTTGGCATTTTTTTTTCGATCCATGTTTCTTGCATCCTTCATTCCATCGATTTTTTTTACTTTCCTTTTTCGGATTTCCATTTAATTGCATTTAATATTTCCTTGGCTTGCACTTCAAGTTTTTCCCATTTAAAAAAAGAAAAGAAAGAAATATTGTTCTTTCCATTTTTAAATTTTCGAAACTTAACTTAAAAAAAAAAAGGAAGTTTTACATTCATTGCATACCTATTTAGATATATTTTCCCTTTCTCTTTGATCCTTTGCAGATCACTCTTTCTTTCTTCCTCTCTTGTCGCAGGAGACATGGGAGACCTAAATGGTGCACCAACACAAGCCGAGATCAATGCTCAGCTGATGGCTAACCATGCTGAACTCCAAGCCGCCCTGGCTACTGTGACTGAGCAGCTGGCTCAGATAGCAGGAAAGGATCGAGCTAATGTTCCACGGCCAAGGAGGAGAAACCAACCCATTCCGGAAGAACAACAGTCCCAATCCAGTGAGGACAACTCGGACACTGACCGTACCGAACCAGAAGAGCCGCGGCGTGAACGAGCCGGACGTGGGAACCGACGGGAGTATCGGGTCCAAGGCGATGCAAGCCCGGTCCGAAGGAGATTCAGAGACGATGAAGTAGCTTGGCAGGGAGGCAAGGATCTCAAACTTACTCCTCCAACCTTTGCTGGAAAGGTTGACCCGGACGCCTACATCGAATGGGAGAGGCGCATGGAGTACATCTTTGAGTACTACCGCTATACCGAGGCCAAGAAGATCGCTTTAGCCGCAGCCCAACTGACGGACAATGCCCTAACCTGGTGGGACAGGGAAGTAGCCGAGGTTGGCAGAGTCTATAGGATCGAGACTTGGGATGAGATGCGAGCTAAGCTCCGTGCAAGGTATATTCCCTCATACTATCAGCGGGACTTACTAAAACGTTTTCGCAAGTTGTCTCAGGGTACTAGGTCCGTAGAGGAGTACTTTGAGGAGTTTGAGGCTCTCAAGAACAAGCTCAGGACGCGCGAGACCGAAGAGGTTATGATGGCTCAGTTCTTAGAAGGCCTTCAAGACCGCATCGCTCGCAAGGTGGAGAGGCAGACCTACGTCAACTTCAATGATCTCCTCCACTATGCCATACAGGCCGAGCAGCACATTAAAAGGAAGAACGCCTCTAGTGCCAGGAACAAGACGCCATGGGCTTCATCCGGATCCAAGGGGCTGAGAAGAACAAATCCATTGAAGTGGAAAACCGGTTCAAGAAGAGCCAAACCGACCAGTCCAAACCAGGTTCATCCGAACCAGGTAAGGGACAAACACAAGCTCAAAGAACTCGTGATATTACTTGTTTCAAATGTCAGGGGAAGGGGCACTACGCCAGGGACTGTCCGAACAAGCGTGTCATGATCCTTAAGGCAGACGGCGAGTATGAGTCCCAAGACGAGGCCGATGTAGAGATGGCTGACTCAGGAGACGAGATAGTGGACTATGCTGAAACTGGTGAGCTACTGGTGGTCAGACGAGCTCTCAGTGCTCTCTTTGATCCAGAAACCGTCCAACGAGAGAACATCTTCCATACTAGATGTAGCGTGGAAGGCAAGGTATGTAGTCTAATTATTGATGGTGGCTCTTGCACTAACGTGGCCAGCAGGTACCTTGTTGAAAAGTTAGGACTAGCAAAGTTGCCACACCCCAGGCCATACAAGCTCAAGTGGCTCAATGATGAGACGGAGCTTAAAATCTCGGAGCAAGTTGTTGTTTCCTTTTGTATTGGTAAGTACCAGGACCAGGTGAAGTGTGATGTGGTTCCTATGCAAGCCGGTCATCTACTGTTAGGGAGGCCTTGGCAGTTTGACAAGGAGACTATTCACCATGGGAGGACTAACATCTACAGCTTTACCCACAACAACAAGAAGCACAGCCTGGCTCCTCTCAGTCCACAAGAGGTGTACGAGATGCAGAGGGCCATGGATCAGTCTGGATTGTTTAGTAAAACTAACCTTTACATCTCTTCTAGTAAATTGATTAAATCATTGCAGCAAGACACACAGGTGCTACTAATGGTTTTCAAGGAAGGTTGTTTTGCAGGCTTTGAGGCACCAGATTGTCCAGCTGAGATGCAAGGACTAATGGACCAGTACAAGGACGTGTTCCCTGAAGAGATACCAGCCGGCTTACCACCCCTCCGAGGCATCGAACATCAGATAGACTTTGTGCCAGGCGCCCCACTTCCAAACCGAGCCGCATACCGAGTCAATCCGGAGGAGGCTAAGGAGCTGGAGAGACAGGTCCAGACCTCATGGACAAGGGATACATTCGAGAGAGTCTCAGCCCATGTGCAGTACCCGTCCTATTGGTGCCTAAGAAGGATGGAACATGGCGTATGTGTGTTGATTGCCGAGCCATCAACAACATCACCATAAAATATCGGTACCCCATTCCTAGACTTGATGATATGTTAGATGAACTGAGTGGTTCCACCGTGTTTTCCAAGATTGATCTTAGGAGTGGCTATCACCAAGTTCGGATGAAGGAGGGAGACGAGTGGAAGACTGCTTTCAAGACCAAGCAAGGCTTGTATGAGTGGCTGGTGATGCCCTTTGGTCTTACCAACGCCCCTAGTACCTTCATGAGGCTTATGAACGAGGTTCTAAGGCCTTACATTGGTAAATTTGTGGTTGTCTATTTTGATGACATATTGATCTATAGTCAGTGCTTATCCGATCACATTAGTCATGTAGAACAGGTTTTGAAGGCTCTCAGGCAGGAAGGACTCTTTGCCAATCTCAAGAAGTGTGTATTTTGCACTGACCAGTTAATATTTTTAGGCTTTGTTGTGAGCTCACAGGGTTTGAAGGTCGATGAGGAGAAGATCAAGGCCATCCAAGACTGGCCCACACCGACCACTATTGGGCAAGTCCGAAGTTTCCATGGCCTAGCCAGCTTCTATAGGCGGTTTGTCAAGGACTTCAGCACCATTGCTGCACCCATGACCTCAGTGATCAAGAAGAATGTATCCTTTGTTTGGGGCCCTGCCCAAGAGGAGTCTTTCAACAAGCTTAAATATAGTTTAACTCATGCACCCGTTCTTACACTCCCTGATTTTAATAAAACTTTTGAGATTGAGTGTGATGCATCAGGTACAGGCATTGGAGCTGTCCTCACTCAAGGGGGCCGACCAGTGGCATTCTTTAGTGAGAAACTGAGTGGAGCTGCCCTCAACTACCCAACCTATGACAAAGAGCTATACGCTCTAGTAAGGTCCCTTGAAACTTGGCAGCATTACCTTTTGTCTAAGGAATTTGTTATTCATACAGATCATGAGACACTTAAGCACTTGAGGGGACAGACCACACTCAAGAAGAGGCACGCCAGATGGCTCGAGTTCGTGGAGACCTTTCCCTATGTGATCAAGTACAAGAAGGGCAAGGACAATGTGGTGGCCGATGCACTGTCCCGGAGACACACTCTCATTGTGACCATGGAGGCCAAGATCATGGGTTTCGAACATATTAAAGAATCTTATGCCACTGATCTTGATTTTAATGAAGTTTTCAGGAACACTGAGAAGGGGGCTTTTGGGCCATACTACCAGCATGAGGGGTTCCTGTTCAAGGGAAAGAGGCTGTGCATTCCCAAAGGAGCCATGAGGGAACTGCTGGTTCGGGAGGCCCATGGTGGCGGCCTCATGGGACACTTTGGTCGGGACAAAACCTTGAGTGTCCTAACTGAACATTTCTTTTGGCCAAACATGAAGAGGGATGTGGAGAGCATATGCGCCAAGTGCACTACTTGCCTTAAAACCAAGTCCAGGTCACATCCTTACGGTTTACAAATGCCATTACCGATTCCTAACCACCCTTGGGTAGACATTTCTATGGACTTTGTGCTGGGTTTACCCAAGATAAACCACAAGGATTCCATTTTTGTAGTGGTAGACAGGTTCTCCAAGATGGCCCATTTCATAGCCTGTAACACCACTAATGATGCCACTCAGACCGCCGACCTATTCTTCAAAGAAGTGGTCCGACTACATGGTGTTCCTCGAACCATTGTGTCTGACCGTGATGCCAAGTTCCTCAGCCATTTCTGGAGGACACTATGGGGCAAGTTCGGAACCAAGCTACTATTCTCGACCACTTGCCATCCCCAGACCGACGGCCAGACTGAGGTAGTAAACCGTACGCTTTCTCAACTGTTGAGAGCTACGGTCGGTAAGAATTTAAGAAATTGGTTGTCTTGTTTGCCTTTTGTTGAGTTTGCTTATAACCATGCTAGGCACTCTACTACTAACCTGTCACCTTTTGAGATTGTTTATGGGTTTCAGCCAGAGACTCCTTTAGACTTCACCGAACTGCCCAGCTCCATGTACCGCAGTCGTGATGGAGTCGCCAAGGCAGAGTTTGTTAAGAATATGCACCTGAAGGTCAAGGAGAGGATAGAAGCCAAGGCGGCTAAGGTCAAGGCCAAGTATGACCAGAAGAGGAAGGAGGTACTGTTCGAACCCGGGGACTTGGTGTGGTTACACATGCGGCCCGAGAGGTTTCCAGAAGCCCGGAAGTCCAAGCTCTCTCCTCGTGGGACAGGACCATTCCGCATCCTAAAGAAGATCAACGACATGCCTATATCCTTGACCTCCCAGCTGAATTTAAAATTTCACATACTTTCAATGTCTCGGATTTGTCTCCTTTCCATGCAGATAGTGATGACTTTGCAGATGATGGTGTTCTGAGGCCAGAACCTCTTCAAGAGGGAGGGAATGATGAGGCCATCCAAGTAGAGGTTCCCATAGTTAGGCGCGGTCCGACTACCCGGAGTGGAACCAGGGCCTTGCGAGAAGGTTTCACCAAAGCTGTCCAGCATATCCTTGATCAAGATGGACAGACTGACCAGGACCAGCTGCTGATTGAGAAGATGGTCCAGTTGAAGATTCAAGATCAAGCCGGCCCAAAGGAGGTTCAGGACGCGGCCGACCCGATCCAGTTCAGACTCAACCAAGCCGGACTTCTCATTTCCACATCCGAGCTTGGTCCAGACTCAGTTTCCATTTCATCCACTCCAACTCTTCCCGGTTCTGAGATCTAGCCAACCACCAAGGGGAGTAGCATGTGTTGTACTCTTTTTCCTCACCAGGTTTTGTCCCATTGGGTTTTCTTGGTAAGGTTTTAATGAGGCAACATGCAAGCATGCTATTAGCCTTGGTCTAGGCCTTCTCAAACCGACAACCAGATGTCTGGTTTATTTTAATTTATTTGGTTAAGACTTTGGGCTAATGTTTCAGCCTCATTTTCGGCCAGCTTGTTTAAGGCCTTTTATCTTTGAGTCTCATAAGGGATAAACCCTATATAACTCTATGAAGTTGGCGATTTTTGCCTAAGTCTTTTATGAAATAATTTTGCCTTTGCAAACCTAAAACCCTAAGTCTTTTTCTGTGAGAAACAAGAGAGAGCAGCCGAATCTTATCAAGCTTCAAACCACCAAGCTTGTGGCGATTCTTCACCTCCATTCCATCCATCGATTTGCCTTGAGAGTGATACACATCCAGCAAGCCAAATCCCATAGCTATCCACCCCCATCCACTGTTCTTGTTGAGAGAGACACACATCCAGCAACAAGGATCCATCCTCCATACTTCTATCCTTCTTTTATTTTGTTTTATCTTGCATCATATAGTTCTAGATTTTTCCATTCATTATAAAAACCCATAAAAAGTCATATTTGCTTCTGTTCTTCATTAATCATATTGTTTACTTTCTGTTCATTATTTTGATTCATAAAAACTCATAAAAATAGCATCCTTTTGTTGCAGGAACCAGATCGGCCATTTCCCACTCCATCGCGTCCGTCTAGCCGTCCCATAGCCGTCCGTCCGTCCTGTCCAGTCCGAGTTCTCGAACCTCAGACCGTCCGTCCGTACAGTCTGATTCTTGGCCTGTATCACACAGGACATCTGTGGCTGTCCGTGTGTGTCTGTGTGTGTTCGTCTGTGTCCATCAGCACACATAGGACATCCATGGCTGTCCATCAGTACACATATCAGCACGTTGGTCCTTGGACTCAGCACGCTGGCCCTTCCCGTGGACTGTTTGTGTGATTTAGGCCCACGTGGGCTGTATGTTCAGTACACACAGGACGTCCGTGGGTGTCCGCAAGCGCACACAGCACGTCTGTGGCTGTCCGTGGCAGACCGTCAGCACACATAGGACGTCCGTGGCTGTCCGTGTGTGTCTGTGGGTGTCCGCGGCACCACACAGGATAATTCGTAGCTGTCTGTGGGCTGTCCGTCAGCACACACAGGACGTCCGGTGTGTCCGTCAGCACACACAGGACGTTCGTGTGTGTCCATGTGTGCCCGTCAGCACACACAGGACGCCTGTGGCTGTTTATCAGTACACATATCAGCACGCTGGTCCTTGGACTCAGCACGCTGGTCCTTGGACTCAGCACGCTGGCCCTTCCGTGGACTGTTTGAGTGAATTTTGGCCAACGTGGGCTGTCTGTTCAGTACACACAGGACGTCCGTGTGTGTCCGTCAGCACACACAGGACGTCCGTACTGACTGTCCGTGTGTGTCCGTGTTTGTCCGTCAGCACACACATAACGTCCGTTGCTGTCCATCAGTACAATATCAGCACATTGGTCCTTGGACTCAGCACGTTGGACCCTTCCCGTGGACTGTTCGGGTGATTTTGGCCCTTGTGGGCTGTCTGTTCAGTACACACAGGACGTCCGTGGGTGTCTGCCAGCACACACAGTACGTCTGTGGCTGTCTGTGTGCGTCCGTGTGTGTCCGTCTGTGTCCGTCAGCACACAAAGGACGTCTGTGGCTGTCCATCAGTACACATATCAGCACGTTGGTCCTTGGAGTCAGCATGCTGGCCCTTCCCGTGGACTGTTTGGGTGATTTTGGCCCACGTGGGCTGTCTGTTCAGTACACACAGGACGTCCGTGGGTGTCCGCCAGCACACATAGGACGTCTGTGGATGTCCGTGGCTGTCCTACAGCACACACTGGACGTCCGTGGATGTCCGTGTGTGTCCGTCAGCATACACAGGACGTCCGTGGCTGTCCATCAGTACACATATTAGCACGTTGGTCCTTGGACTCACCACGCTGACCCTTCCTGTGGACAGTTCGTGTCATGTCCCCTATCCTGGATAGGATCATCCGGACAGAAATTATTGCGAGGAGACGCACCAGTCAGGTCACATGACCTAAAGACAAGGGTGTCATGGTCCAAAACGTGGTTAAGGGAATCAGGTAGCTGGAACTTAACCAAAATAAGGCAGATGCAAGCTCAAAGGAGCTGGACAAGCGAGCTGGTAGCTGGACGAGATCCAGGTGAAGCTCGATGAAGTGGGTGATCAGAATGGATCATGGGAGAACTAAGTATAGGGTCTGGAAATAGACCAAGGGACTTAGAAGAATTGAAGAAGATAAAGGAAGCAAGCTGGACACAGTGTATAACAGCTGGGCGATGCAGTAAGCAAGCTCGACCAGCTAGGTGAAGTGTAGTGCAGCTCAATGTAGCTCACTGAAGTGTAGGTCAGCTCCCTGAGCTGGATGGTCTAGCTCACTCAGCTGGGTCAGCTGGGGATCAGCTCAACTCAGCTGGACTGAGTGTTCAAGTCATGGGCAGTTGGGCCGGGTCTGGATAGTGGCCGGGCCATGTGGGCGACCCGTGTGTACCGATGGGCTGATTGGCTCTTGGGATTGAGCCAGGAGCTTCGGCAATCCACGTGGGCTTGTTTTTGGACATTTCCAGGAGTGGTTTGACAGTTCCAGGACGTCTGGTAACTGCTTGAGGCGAAAGGGTGTGATCTGGACCATTGATTAAATCAATGGCCAAAAATGATATCGAAAGGGTGCAACCTTTGGAAAGGTAACTGCCCCTTCTTCTCTAAAAGGCAGGCAAGTCCGTGCCTTTGCAGGCACGCCAGGGCTTCTTCCTACACCCTGAAACACAAAGAATACACAGATAAAAGACAGGGAGTTGGTCGGATGCCCAATCCAAGACCATAAAGAGGCAGTTTTGGGAGAGATCAAGGGGGAAGTTATGAACGACTTTCTGGTGGCTTTTGATCCGTGAGGTTATCACCCAAGGCATCCTCCAGGGCCTGAGAACACACGCAAATGGTGAGGAGAGAAGGTAGATGACCGGAATTCATTCCCAAACGCCAAGACAGCCTTAAGGGCAGATGTGTGTAGGAAGGCAGTTTCATGGAAGTGCAAGGGGAGTTATGAACGACCCTGTGGTAGGTTTTCACCACTGATGATGTAAGACCCGATCCTGGATTCCCCAATCCAACCAGACCGCGGCCTCACCAAAAAATGCAACCAATTTCATTTACATATTCAAGTTCAAGTGTTAAATAATTCTAAGTCTTTTTCAGAGTTTTGAGGTTCCAACATTCACACTTAAACAATTCTAGGGCAAATAGATATTTCATAGATAATAACCAAGGTTCATACATCATTCATCATCCTAATAAATAGATCACACACTAGAATCGCATAAGTTCACAAGTTGCACAATAGGCTACAATAATTACACAATTTTCAGAATCAACCCAATCACCAACATCTTCCCATGGCCGCGGTCCTCATGGTGCTTTTCCCTTACCACGGTCCATTTCTGGTCATGGCCATCATCCGCGGCCTTGTCCGGTTACTCTTGGCCACACCTCTCACCATAGGAGTTCGGTCACCAGGGGCGACTTCCTTCTCTTTCTCCTTTGCCTTCTCCTTGTCTTTCTGCCTCAAATCCATCCTCTTGATCACACGCCTAAACATACCAGGAACACTTGTCACGCCCCCAATCCTGAGTAGGATTGTTGGGACGGCCATGGTTCGAGGAAACGTGCAAGCCAGTCCTAGGACATCAAGGCAAGCGTTCCATGGTCGAGAAAGAAGGTTAAGGACATAAGGAAACTTAGACTTAACCTTATACAAGCTAAGAGACAGCTAGGACGAGTAAGACGGTAGCTAGACGAAGTGGACGAGTAGCTCGGCCAGCTCAAGGAAGCTAGGTTCAGTTCACTCCAGCTCAGTCCCTACTAGGTCAGCTCCACTAGCTGGACTACTAGCTCACTCAGCTGAGGCAGCTGAGAGTCAGCTCATCTCAGCAAGACGGACTGTCCGGGCTTTAGGCCGATGGTCCGAGTCCGGGTCAGTGGCGGGCTGTGAGGTCCGGCCATGAGGCCATGGGCTGTTGGGTCTTAGGACAAGGCCATGGGCTAAGTCCAGGAGGCTTGGGGCGTGGGTTGGGCTTGTGGCCGACCCCAAACCCAATCAGAAAGGGCGAAGGGATGCAAGTGGCCGAAAGGGGACAACCCTTGGCCGATGGTGCCCATTCGCTAGCAAGTCATGCCTGTTCATGGGGCAAGACTTACCCCCTCGTTTTCTATAAATATGGGGGCTCTCTGGTCGATTTCATTATCCAATTCCAGATTAAAATACTCAAAGAAACCGTAGAGAGAAAGAGAGAGTTCCGGCCAAGAGAAAGGCCGATTGTGCTGGTGTTGTGTTCCGGCGACTCTGATCGTTTGAGAACTAACTCCGGGCAAGAATGGGAGATCAAGACAAGGAGAAGAGCATGGAGAACCCAGATGTGGTTCACAAGGTATGTGATGGGCCGTGGCTCCATCAGACCGAACAGACGGTCCATGCGACCGCACCACGGCTCTGCTCGGTTCCTAAGTCCCATCCGGCTCTCCTTATCTGTTTCAATTCGTTTCTCTTCTCTTCTCTCTGGTTAAACACGAAAGGTTGTGTTGGTTGAGTCCAAAGGACACGTCCCTAGGCTTTGGCCGAACATAATCAAACCGCTAGCCTAGACACGGGTCGGTTAGTGGGATGATCCGATCGCACCAAGACTGGGCGGTTAGGACGAACGGTTGGGAATGACCCAAAGGGCACGAGTTGTCAAGAGTCGCGAGTGTCAAAGAGGCACGAATGGCCAAAGGGTACATGTTCCAACGGTGTCTTTCGGGACAGGTTAGGACCGATCCTTTGGATCGGCCTTGGCTTGTCTAGTCAAGACAAGGTCACGGTTGTGGTCTAAGCCAAGGTAGAGTCGCAAGGTCTGACCGGTTGCTAAGCCTTCCGGATTAGGCTTGAGGCTTACTCGGCCGATTGGATCCAGGCCTAAGGCCGGATCAGGTAAGGGTGTCCGTTGGGCCATCGAGCCGGACTCCATTGGCCGGTCGCACCTAGATTCTATCTGGTTAGACTGATTGGTCTTTGGGGACGATCCGGATCTGTTCGTGTGTTCTGTTATCTATTCTGGACTATCTATCTCATTCTAAGTCATGGGGTGGTTGGTTGAATGACTTAGGATACGGTAGGTAGGTTCATACGTTTTATGATTATGTTGACTGAGGTTTATCTAAGTTCTAGGAACCAAGCCAAGCATTGTAGAATCTATCCGTTCTATTCTTGGTTTTGATTAATGCTTATCTGGTTGTGGTTTCAGGAACTAAGGATGGTTCTGGTCAAGCCAAGGAGCCGTGAAGGCTCGGTCAGTGAGAGGCTGTGTAACGTGTGGTTAGATGATACTAAGGATGAACTAGTGATTGTCTATGAGACTGTTAAGAAGTTGTGTATTGAATCTCATGTTTCTTAGTAATACAAAGTTTATACATTGTTATTTCGCTGTGCAATCTGTTCCTTTGTTTATGAACCTCATATTCGAATATGACTTATCAAATAAAAGACTTAAAATGGATCAAACAAGCAAAGAAATTAATAAGTAAGCATTCGTATCCAGTTGGGTCAAGAGACCAGGAACGAGTCTTACAAGTTGGTATCAGAGCATGCTTGATTCTAGGATAGCTGGGTTACGTAGTCCACACACACATGCAGCCAGCTGATTAGGTCTCACGGTGAGGTTTGATTGCTTAGTCTAGGGATTGTTTTGTTCTGTTTATGTTAGTGTGTTTTGTACTAACATTGTCTGAATCCTTGGCTGGAAAAAGCAGATCGGGAAAGTCCCCGAAGAAGTAAGAGAATGGCCGGTCAGTCTAGCCAAGTGGCCGTGGATGGAACTAATCTGTCCGGTTTGCAA
>NW_022610636.1:0-15000 GCF_000309985.2 Brassica rapa
CCACAGAGTAAGGCCCAAGACCAAACCGGGATTGCCTTGCAACCAATCAGACCTTGCGACACAAACACTCCGGTTAAACTAACCGTCCGTCCGTTCGACTATGCAGCCGCGGACTGTCCACTTGGTTCTGCTAAGCCTTGAACACAATGGCACGTTTGGAAATCACACCCTTTGGTGAACTAGTACTCTTTGGACACTCGTGCCTCTTGACAACTCATGACCCTTGGCATCTCGCACCCGTTCAGATGCTCCAACCGTTCGACCTAACCGTCCGTATGGACTGTCTGGTCCGTGCGTGTGTCCGGCCTCTGGCCAAAGAGGACCACGCCTGAACCTACACAAGTCATGGAACCATTGTGACTGTTCAGGGAAGGGTTGCAACCGTTCAGAACAGAACAGAACCGCCCCTATCCACTCGGATCACCTGAGGCGGTTTAGACCATGCGCGCGCCTAACTCGACGGTTATGGACCGCGCGACCGCATTACTCAATCAGAACCACAGTTATAACCAATCCTAACACATCAACAAGGCCACGCCAATGTACAGAAGGAGTATAAGAAGAATAGATGAAAAGAATAAGAAGAATGGGACACAATCCAAACGCCCATGGCTAGACCGGTTCGGACTGTCCGATGGTCTTAGCCAATGAGTCGGTGGTTACCCCACTGCCCTGTTGGATTGAACCACGGCTTTGGAGTCCTTCTCCAGACCTTTCTATATGCCTTGGGTATTCATAACCACACGGCCTCCTCTCTCCTAAACCGTTCTCCTTGCCGGAGATACTAAACCACCACGACCGGCCTTTTCTGGCCGATCTCTGGCCGGACTCTCTCTCTTCTCTCTCTACGTTTTTCTATGAGCATTTACTCTGGATTGGATAATGAAATCAACAGGAGAGCCCCCATATTTATAGAAAACGAGGGGGTAAGTCTTGCCCACGAACAGGCACGACTTGCTAGCGAATGGGCACCATCGGCCAAGGGTTGTCCCTTCGCCACTTGCATCCCTTCGCCCTTTCTGATTGGGTTTGGGGTCGGTCACAAGCCCAAACCACGCCCCAGGCCTCCTGGACTTAGCCCACGGCCTTGTCCAAAGACCCAACAGCCCATGCCTCATGGCCGGACCTCACAGCCCGCCACTGACCCGGACCCGGACAATCGGCCTAAAACCCGAACAGTCCGTCTAGCTGAGATGAGCTGACTCCCAGCTGCCTCAGCTGAGTGAGCTAGTAGTCCAGCTAGTGGAGCTGACTTAGTAGTGGCTGAGCTGGAGTGAACTAACCTAGCTTCGTTGAGCTGGCCGAGCTACTCGTCTACTTCCTCCAGTTACCATCTTACTCGTCCTAGCTGTCTCTTAGCTCTTATAAAGTTAAGTCTAAGTTTCCTTATGTCCTTAACCTTCTTTCTTGACCATGGAACGCTTGCTTGATGTCCTAAGACTGGCTGGTACGTTTCCTCGAACCATGGCTGTCCCGACAATCCTTTCCAGGATTGGGGGCGTGAAGTCTCCCCCACTTGTAATGGATTCGTCCTCGAATCCGGTGATGATTATACCTTGTCCCAAGACAAAATATTCCAACCGAACTTATTCTAGTCTTGATCAGAGAATAGAACAAGCTTGATTCAAAACCACCAATGACCACTTTGATGTACCAGTCAAGTCCTCACGAACTTGTTCCAATCTTTAGGCTGCTCGTCCTACAACAAGTCCTAACAGATTGTTATGGTTCTTTTGTCCTTCATGGACAATAAGGTTCATGACCTCAGCCACAACGTAGTGGATCATCCCTTACCGGCCACAACCCTTTCAGGCTTGGCCACATTGCGATCTTAGTCCCTCCAGACTAAAAACGCCTCAGACTTGACTTTGTCCTTCATTGGACTTTGTCATAATTCGATCTGGTCCATTTACGGACGTGATCGTATTCCGGTCCTGGTCACTCAGGACTTGACCGTTTCACCCGACCATAGGTTCATCTCCGAATAGGTCGTGGCCTGATCCTCATCCATTATTGGACTTGATCATTCTCAACCGTAGGTCAAACTCCGACTTGGTTGTAATGCGACCATGGTCCCCTCTTGGACATGGTCAACTTCGGCTCTTCCATCTCGGCCGGAGCCAAAGAAACGGACGCTAGGACAGCGGAACTGTCCCTGGTTCCAGTTCAATCATAAATGGATCGGACCTATCAGGGGGGACACCCTGTAGCGAAACAGAAACATCTGGGAACTCGGACACCAACGAATCCTCAGAAAGGTCTTTCAGACAGACAGAACTGCCAGGCTCTGTACTTGTAATTGTAGCCAAAAAGGACTGACAACCCTGTTCCAACATCCGAATCGCTCGAACTGCTGAAACCACTACTTTCTCTTGAGCCGGACACAGACATTGGTACTGGATCGGATGAAACCCAGTCTCCAATTGCACACGACCTCTATGGCAATCGAGAGTGGCCCGATACTTTCCCAACCAGTCCATACCTAGGATCATCTCGTGATTCTTTAGGTGGACACAGACCAGATTCACAGGGAAGACCTTTCCCTGGATCTGCACTGGGATATTCGACATGAGACCTAGTGAGTTCCTGGCTTGCCCACCGACTGCCCTCACTATCCCAAAATTATCACCAGCGTACAGACAGAACAGACCCTTTCCGACCAGTCCCGGACTCACAAAACCTATGCGTAGCCCCTGCGTCGGAAAGTACGTGGGTTTTTACACCACCAATCATGAGGGTTCCTATCAGAGACCCCCATCAGAATCCCCTAGACTATTCTAGGTTCCAGACCAAGCATTACTACTTGAATGTAAAAAGATAAATTTAGAGATTGCCAGAGATCGAATCAAAAGATCCGGAAGTTCCGTCATCTCGTGACAGTTCATACATCCTTGGTGTTGTGGTTGGTTTGCCTTGGGATGCCTTGCCTGTGTCTCCACGGCCCTTCCCCTGACTTCCTTGCAGCTTGGGACACTCCGATTGGAAATGTCCTTGCTGGCCACAATGGAAACAAGTCATCTGGCCGCTTCTACCAGACTGGTTCAGTCGAGGACAGTTTTGAACCACATGGTCCATGCTGCCACAACAAACACAAGCCCCCTTGGCCTTCCAGCACTCACCGGTATGGTTCCGTCCACATTTGGAACACGCAGGTTGGCAACCAGAGGTCTCCTCCGTACACCTGGTCCCATTTTCTCTTTTTATCATTACTCTTGCCCGATGGGCCAGACTGTGGCTTAGCCTTAAGCTTAGCTTCTTCAGCCAAGTTAGACTCCAACAAAGCCACCCGTTCCACTTCCAGTGGGTACCTAGATGAGTAGGATTTCGGTTTAATCACATATTTGTAAAACGTCCAATACCTTTCTCCAAAGCGTCTTACTATTGCGAATGCTGACACCATTCACAACAGCAATTATAATATACCTCAATCCCCATCATACTAAGATACTTTAACATCATGTTCTTCCAATGATTGGAACGAACACCCTGAGTTTCCTCAATTGTTTCTTTGGACGGATTCAGATTGGAATTGATTCATTCCATCTGACTCGATCAATGGAAACCTATCTTGACTTATACCGAGTCCTAACTGATCCATCTGATCAGAAGTCCACTCGTGTACTGGTCATGTAGTGTCTCCCTTGAATCAGATTTTAATATTGCATATGCTTTACTTATTATGAACGGCCATCAAGGGATAACACTTAACTTCAGTAGAATGCTGCACGTTTATTTCAACCTAAGCCACTCTCTGGTCCATGTTACTTCCCTTGTTTAGGTCATCCATAAACAAGTCTTGCATTGCTTCCATCCCTTCCAACCCGTCTATTACTTCTACATACTAGATCGACCAACCTTTCGGTTTTTAGGTTCTTGCCCTTGGAAAATGTATCTTGGCTAAGCCAGTTCATCTTAGAATTCCCACATTCACAAGCATGATACCCTAGCTTACCTCAACTCTTTCTTGGCTCACCCAAACTAAGGTTTCATAGTCCTCATAGTTTTTGGAAATAATTTTGGTTTGGAACTCAATATCTTAGAGCGTTGTCCTAAACAGGATCAAGCATGCTCTGATACCAACTTGTAAGACCCGATCCCGGCCGCCTAGGCCGCGGCCGATGCTTCACGTCGCTCGGTCCACTTCCTGGCCGAACCTCTTAATTTTTGCCCTTTATTTATAATATCGCCTAAAGGCGACGGCTAACTTAGATCTTAACTATAGACTTCCCTAGTCATTAATAGCCTAGATCCTTTCAACAGATACGCAGCGGATTATTCTCTAATTAACCATTGGTCTAAAACCAATCTAACACTTGTCTGGTCGAAGCACGTTAGCCTTGGTCAGTTTACTCAACTACCAATTAGCTTAAAGGTCAATCCTAAACCCATACCAAGCCATACGATTCTGAGGTTCCATTCCCCTAAACCATTCTATCTAGATCTACATAAGTAAATGCTAGATCATACCTTTGCCACATCTATGGAGCTTATTAGCTCATCGGTCCTCCATTGACTCGAATCGCTCTTGCTTAACAGCTGGACCATGATCACCCAATAATCTTACTTAAGGTCCTTATCTTGACTCCTGCATCAAACAGCTCCCCTAGGTACTTAGTCATTCAACCAACCATCCCCACAGACATAAGTAACCTCTGAGAAGTCTTCAAAAGGATAAGGATATGTATTTGGCCTATCTCGGCTCAAGCACAATCCGAAATCCTTTTGCCTTATAGGCAATAGTACCAAGTCCATCTTCTGGACTGACAAAGCTCATGAGATCCTAAGTCAATCAACCAACCATCCTCACATGGCTTGGAACTGATGAGTCATCCTCTTGCCTGACCGGCCTTGGGAGTTAACCTAGACAACAGATATGACTTGTTCATACCAACCGATGCATTCATTAATCAGGTTAGTACTGACACCTTAGACTATCATCCTGACTTCAGGTCGTCCATACTCAGCCATAATCAGATCTTACACGGCCTTCCTTGAACAATCACACTTAGGCTCAGTATTTATGGTCTACGACACATAATACTAGCCACACACTTCGTCATGACTCTTAGCCAATCTCGAAGCTATCAACACCAAGGTTGATATCTAGAAGCATCACATCAATACTCTTACTCCAGCAACGTGACTATCCATACTAGTTTTCGGCCATCGAACCATCGTCATGAAACATGATCCGACCACTAGACTTGATAAGCCATCATCCACTTAGCATGTATTGATATAACCGGCCTTCCATTGCCATCATGTAGGTCTACTCCCTACATAAGACATATGGCGCCTATCCTACTCACCAACCCAAAGTTGATTGTAAGATATCCCATTTAGCCTTTGCAGCCAGAACCATCCAACCATAGCCGGATCGTCCATAGTCCCGTCTAACCGTCTGGTTAAGATCTAGGTGCGATCGACCAGTTATAAGTCCGGCCCAAAGGCTCACGGACCTTCTTACCTGATCTGACCCAAAGCCTGGATCCATACCACAGAGTAAGGCCCAATACCAAACCGGATTGCCTTGCAACCAATCAGACCTTGCGACACAACACTCCGGTTAAACTAACTGTCCGTCCGTTCGACTATGCAGCCGCGGACTGTCCACTTGGTTCGGCCTAACCCTTGAACCAATGGCACCGTTTGGAACTCACATCCTTTGGGAACTAGTACCCTTTGGACACTCGTCCCTCTTGACAACTCATGACCTTTGGCATCTCACACCCGTTCAGATGCTCCAACCGTTCGACCTAACCGTCCGTATGGACTGTCTGGTCCGTTCGTGTGTCCGGCCTATGGCCAAAGGACCACGCCTTAACCTACACAAGTCATGAACCATTGTGACTGTTCAGGGAAGGGTTGCAACCGTTCAGAACAGGACAGAACCGCCCCTATCCAATCGGATCACCTGAGGCCGGTTTAGACCATGCGCGCGCCTAACTCGACGGTTATGGACCGCGACCGCATTACTCAACCAGAACCACAGTTATAACCAATCCCAACACATCAACATGGCCACTCCAATGTACAGAAGGAGTAGAAGAAGAACTAGATGAAAATAATAAGAAGAATGGGACACAATCCAAACGCCCATGGCTAGACCGGTTCGGACTGTCAGATGGTCTTAGCCAATGAGTCGGTGGTTACCCCACTGCCCTATTGGATTGAACCACGGCTTTAGAGTCCTTCTCCAGACCTTTCTCTATGCCTTGGGTATACATAACCACACGGCCTCCTCTCTCCTAAACCGTTCTCCTTGCCGGAGATACTAAACCACCACGACCGGCCCTTTTCTGGCCGATCTCTTAGCCGGGACTCTCTCTCTCTCTCTCTACATTTTTATATGAGCATTTTACTCTGGAATTGGATAATGAAATCAACAGGAGAGCCCCCATATTTATAGAAAACGAGGGGGTAACTCTTGCCCCACGAACAGGCACGACTTGCTAGCGAATGGGCACCATCGGCCAAGGGTTGCCCCCTTTCGGCCACTTGCATCCCGTCGCCCTTTCTGATTGGGTTTGGGGTCGGTCACAAGCCCAACCCACGCCCCAGGCCTACTGGACTTAGCCCACGGCCTTTTCCAAAGACCCAACAGCCTATGGCCTCATGGCCAGACCTCACAGCCCGCCACTGACCCGGACCCGGACCATCGGCCTAAAACCCGAACAGTCCGTCTAGCTGAGATGAGCTGACTCCCAGCTGCGTCAGCTGAGTGAGCTAGTAGTCCAGCTAGTGGAGCTGACTTAGTAGTGTCTGAGCTGGAGTGAACTAAACCTAGCTTAGTTGAGCTGGCCGAGCTACTCGTCTACTTTCTCCAGTTACCATCTTACTCGTCCTAGCTGTCTCTTAGCTCTTATAAAGTTAAGTCTAAGTTTCCTTATGCCCTTAACCTTCTTTCTTGACCATGGAACGCTTGGCTTGATGTCCTAAGACTGGCTGGTACGTTTCTTCGAACCATGGCTGTCCCGACAATCCTTTCCAGGATTGGGGGCGTGACAGCCATCTCGGCCGGAGCCAAAGATATGGACTCTAGGACAGCGGAGCTGTCCTTGGTTCCAGTTCAATCAGAAAGGGATCAGACCTATCAGGGGGGTCACCCTGTAGCCCCTGAAACACATCCTGGAACTCGGACACCAACGAATCTTCACGTGGGTCTAGCAGAAAACCAGAACTGTCAGGCTCTGTTGTTGTAATTGTAGCCAAGAATGACTGACAACCCTGTTTCAGCATCCAAATCGCTCGAACTGCTGAAACCACTACTTTCTCTTAAGCCTGACACAGACCTTGGTACTCTACCGGGTGAAGTCCATTCTCTAATTGCACACGACCCTTATGGCAATCGAGAGTGGCTCGGTACTTTCCCAATCAGTCCATACCTAAGATCACTCTTGATTCTTTAGGTGGACACCGACCAGATTCACAGGGAAGACCTTTCCCTGGATCTGTACTGAGATATTCAACATGAGACCTAGTGAGTTCATGGCTTGCCCACTGGCTGCCCTCACTATCCCAAAATTATCACATGCATCCAGACAAAACAAACCCTTTCCGACCATTCCCGGACTCACAAAACCTATGTGTAGCCCTGCGTCGGAAAGTACGTGGGTTTTTACCCCACCGACCGTGAGGGTTCCTATCAGACACCCCCATCAGAATCCCCTAGACCACATTCTAGGTTCCAGACCAAGCATTACTGCTTGAATGTAAAAAAGATAAATTTAGAGATTGCCAGAGATCGAATAAAAAGATCCGGAAGCTCCGTCGTCTCGTGACAGTTCATACACCCTCGGTGTTGTGGTTGGTTTGCCTTGGGACGCCTTGTCTGTGTCTCCACGGCCCTTCCCCTGACTTGTGTGCTAACGGACAGCCACAGACAGGCACGGATGTCCTGTGTCTGCTGGCGGACACCCACGGACGTCCTGTGTGTACTGAACAGACAGCCCACGTGGGCCAAAATCACCCAAACAGTCCATGAGAAGGGCCAGCGTGCTGAGTCCAAGGACCAACGTGCTGATATGTGTACTGATGGACAGCCACAAACGTCCTGTGTGGGCTGACGGAAACTGACGGACACACACGGACAGCCACGGACGTCCTGTGTGTACTGACGGACACACACGAACGTCCTGTGTGTGCTGACGGACACCAACGGACGTCCTGTGTGTGCTGACGGACACACACGGACACACACGGACATCGTGTGTGTGCTAACAGACAGCCACGGACAGCCACATATGTCCTGTGTGTGCTGGTGGACACCCACGGACGTCCTGTGTGTACTGAACAGACAGCCCACGTGGGCCAAAATCACCCAAACAGTCCATGGGAAGGGCCAGCGTGCTGAGTCCAAGGACCAACGTGCTGATATGTGTACTGATGGACAGCCACAGACGTCCTGTGTGTGCTGACAGACACACTCGGACACACACGGACAGCCACGGATGTCCTGTGTGTGCTGACGGACACACACGGACGTCCTGTGTATGCAGGCAGACACCCACGGACGTCCTGTCCACGTGGGCAAAAATCACCCGAACAGTCCACGGGAAGGGTCAGTGTGCTGAGTCCAAGGACCAACGTGCAGATATGTGTACTGATGGACAGCCACGGACGTCCTGTGTGTGCTGACGGACATACACGGACAGCCACGGACGTCCTGTGTGTGCTGATGGACACACATGGGCGTCCTCTGTGTGCTGACGGACACACACGGGCGTCCTGTGTGTGCTGATGGACACCCGCAGACGTCCTGTGTGTACTGAACAGACAGCCCACGTGGGCCAAAATCACCCGAACAGTCCACGGGAAGGGCCAGCGAGCTGAGTCCAAGGACCAGCGTGCTGATATGTGTACTGATGGACAGCCACGGACGTCCTGTGTGTGCTGACGGACAGCCACGAACAGCCATGGACGTCCTGTGTGTGCTGGCGGACACCCACTGTAAGACCTGATCCCGGCCGCCTAGGCCGCGGTCGATGCCTCACGTCGCTCGGTCCACTTCCTGGCCGAACCTCTTCATTTCTGCCCTTTATTTATAATATCGCCTAAAGGCGAGGGTGGTCGCTACGTAGCGACTGAGCGATCGTCCCGTAACGACCGAGCTCGAGCCAAAGCTCGGTCGCTACGTAGCGACCGAGCTCGAGCCAAAGCACGGTCGCTACGTAGGGACCGAGCGATCGTCCCGCTCGGTCGCTACGTAGCGACCGAGCTCGAGCCAAAGTTCGGTCGCTGTGTAGCGATTGAACCTTTCCGAATGACGATACGACACCAGTTCTTGCATTCTCGTCAAAACCTTCGATTGCTATCTTTCGAAGACCGTAGCAAGCTCAGTCCATGTTTCCCGCCATTCTAATTCATCGATCAAACTTCACGGATTAGAAACCGCGGACAACTCGTAGTAAACGTGTCGAGTCGGAAGACGGCCCAAAGGGACCTAAAACACGACTCGAGGCCCATCCTACGATTTTTCCTAACCAAAAGCCCGTGAACCACAGCATGATTCACGCTTGGCCCACGAGGAAGGATAAATGTCAAGTTTCCGCGGATAAATACGGAAGTTTTGAAGATAATTGTGAATATCGGGAAAATTGGAATATCTCCATTTTTATGCTATGACGGCTTAAGGGCAGAAGAGTAAAAGCGTAAACCGACCTTGGAGCTAGTATATAAGGAGTCCTAGGCGAGGAGCAGAAGGGAGAACTTTTTCAGAGCAAACTTAGCACTTAGAGCAATTTAGGCAATTTTCCGTTTTTTGTTATTTCGAGCTGGGACTCAATTAGGTTTAGCCGTCTTAGGGTTGCTAGAACTAGGAATCTCGCCGACAGCTCTCGAGCCCAGGCTTATACCTTGTTGTAAACGCTCATACGCAGATTCGGAATAAGATCTTTTTTGCTCTCTTTTCGATTTCATATTTTTATCGTTGTTGTTCTCGTGTTCTGATTGCTTGACGTGTGGTAATTAACAGATATCCGGGTCCTCTGGGAAATTAGGGTTTTCCTAGTTTCCTTATTTAAACGGAAATCGACAGTGCAAATTTCGGTTCCCACAGAGACCGAGAGCAGGAGATGAGCATGGAGAACCCTGACATGGTTCAGAAGGTACGTGGTGGGCTATGGCTCCATCTGACCGAACGGACGGTCCTTGTGATCGCACCGTGGCTCTGGACGGTTCATTAGACCCAGCCGCTTCTCCTCTTCTTGTTTCTATCCGGTCCTTTCTCTTCTTTCTGATTATGCACGAAGGGTTGTGTTGGTTCAGTCCAAGGGACACGTTCCTAGACTTGGCCGGACATAACCAAACCACTAACCTAGACGCTGGTCGGTTAGACGGTCGGTTCAAATCGCACCATAGGCTGGGCGGTTGGGCAAAACGGTTGGGCATGTCCCAAGAGGCAAGAGAGGCCAAAGGTCACGAGTTACCAATGGTTGTGAGTTGCCAAAGGGTGTGAGTAACCAAGAGTTACGAACGCCAAGTGGTACGATCACCAAGTAGTACGAGGACCAAGAGGTACTAAAGGCCGAAGGGGTGCGTGTACCAAGCGGTGCCTGTTGAGGCAGTTCGTGTCTGTTCCTTAGGGATCAGACCATGTCTTGTCCGCTGAGACAAGTACACGGTCCGTCTAAGCCAGGGTAAGAGTCGCAAGGTCCGATCGGCCATTGGCCTAACCGGATTGGGCGTGAGGCTTACTCGGTCGTTGAATCCAGGCCCAATGCCGGATCAAGTAAGGAAGTCCGTTGGGCCATTGAGCCGGACTTCATCTAGGCCGGGCGCACCTAGATTCTATCCGGATGGACAGATTGGTCTTCGGGACGATCCGGACTGTTCGTGTGTTCTGTTTATCTATTCTTGACTGTCTATCTAGTTCTAAGTCAAGGGTGGTTGGTTGTATGACTTAGGATTCGGTAGGCAGGTTCATATATTTTTATAAATATATTGTCTGAGGTTTATCAATGTTCTAGGAACCAAGCCAAGCATTGTAGGATCGACCAGTCCTATTCTCGGTTATGATTAATGCTTATCTGGTTGTGGTTTCAGGAACTAAGGATAGTTCTGGTCAAGCCAAGGAGCAGTGAAGGCTCGGTCAGTGAGAGGCTGTGTAACGTGTGGGTAGATGATGCTAGGGACGAACTAGTGATTGTCTATGAATCTGTTAAGAAGTTGTGTATTGGATCTCATGTTTCTAAGTAATACATTTGTTTATACATTATATTCCGCTGTGCTATCTGTTCCACTGTTTTAGAAGCTCCGATTCAAACATGACTTAGTAAATGACCGACTTAAAATGAATCAAACAAGCAAAGAAATTTATTAAGTAGCAAACGGGTCTAGTCTTGTCGAGAGGCCGGATTCGGGCGTTACAAGTTGGTATCAGAGCATGCTTGATTCTAGGATAGTTGGGTTATGTAGTCCACACACACGCAGCCAGCTGATTCAGTCTCACGGTGAGGTTTGATAGTTAGGTCTAGGGATTAATTGTCTCGGTTATGTTATGTATATGTTGTACTAACAATGTCTGAATCCTTAGGCTGGGAAAAGAAAATCAGGAAAGACCCGAAGGAGTAAGAAAATGGCTGGTCCGTCAAGTCAAGCGGCCGCGGATGGAATTAATATGTCCGGGTTACCAACCGAGCAGGCTGTGACTAACACCTGTGGTGTGTTACCGACTGACCAGGCCAATCTTACGGGAACGCAACAAGAAGGTCAGCAACACCAGGAGAGCAACGAGGAAGTTGAATCTTCGAACGCTAACCGGGATGGTGACCAGCATGAGCAAAGGGCCGAGGGAATGGCCAACGTGGCCGCAGTACTGTCCCGAGAGGACTTGTTAGAGGCCATGAAAGTAATGGGTAATGAAGTGGCGGCTTTGACACAGCTGTGCACTCCACTAGTGAATTCATCAGTTGGTCAACCAACTGTGGACGTGGTTGAGGTGATCGAGATCGATCCACCGGAAGGGTCTGTAAAGAAGGTGGACTATCTGAGTTTGCTTCAACATCTATCCAGATTGGGTACGAAGCAATTCTCAGGTAGCACCAACCCGGTTGTGGCAGATGAGTGGAGGAGTAGGCTAGTCCGAAACTTTCAATCAACTCGCTGTCCAGAGGATTACAGACGAGACATTGCGGTTCACTTCCTGGAAGGGGACGCGCATAATTGGTGGCTTGCTGTGGACAAGCGCACCAACGGAGGTCTCACAAGTTTTGCGGACTTTGAAATTGAGTTCAACCTAAAATACTTTCCTGCTGAGGCTTGGGATCGTCTGGAAGCTAAGTTTCTAGATCTGGTCCAAGGCTGCAGGACCGTACGGGAGTACAAAGAAGAGTTCAACCGACTCAGACGGTTTGTTGGAAGAGAGCTGGAGGACGAAGCAGTCCAGGTCCATAGGTTCATCCGAGGCCTAAGGCCGGAACTGAAGACTCACTGCTCGATCCGTACTTTCAACACCGTCGGAGAACTGGTGGAACGGGTGGCTTTGTTGGAGTCTAACTTGGCTGAGGAAGCTGAGCTTAAGGCTAAGCCACAGTCTAGCCCATTAGGCAAGACTAATGATAAAAAGAGAAAATGGGACCAGGTGGACGGAGGTAAGACTTCTGGTGGCCGACCTGCGTGTTCCAAATGTGGACGGAACCATCCCGGTGAGTGCTGGAAAGCCAAGGGGGCTTGTGTTCGTTGTGGCAGCATGGACCATGGGGTTCAGAACTGTCCTCGACCGAACCAGTCTGGTAGAAGCGGCCAGATGACCTGTTTCCATTGTGGCCAGCAAGGACATTTCCAATCGGACTGTCCGAAGCTGCAAGGAAGTCAGGGGAAGGGCCATGGAGATTCAGGAAAGGCATCCCACGGCAAACCAACCACAACACCGCGGATGTATGTGTCACGCCCCCAATCCTGAATAGGATTGTCGGGACGGCCATGTTTCGAGGAAACGTGCAAGCCAGTCATAGGACATCAAGGCAAGCGTTCCATGGTCGAGAAAGAAGATTAAGGACATAAGGAAACTTAGACTTAACCTTATACAAGCTAAGAGACAGCTAGGATGAGTAAGACTGTAACTGGAAGAAGTGAACGAGTAGCTCGGCCAGCTCAATGAAGTTAGGTTCAGTTCACTCCAGCTCAGTCCCTACTAAGTCAGCTCCACTAGCTGGACTACTAGCTCACTCAGCTGAGGCAGCTGACAGTCAGCTCATCTCAGCTAGACGGACTGTCCGGGCTTTAGGCCGATGGTCCGGGTCCGGGTCAGTGGTGGGCTGTGAGGGCCGGCCATGAGGCCATGAGCTGTTGGGTCCTTGGGCAAGGCCGTGGGCTAAGTCCAGGAGGCTTGGGGCGTGGGTTGGGCTTGTGACCGACCCCAAACCCAATCAGAAAGGGCGAAGGGATGCAAGTGGCCGAAAGGGGTCAACCCTTGGCCGATGGTGCCCATTCGCTAGCAAGTCATGCCTGTTCGTGGGTCAAGACTTACCCCCTCGTTTTCTATAAATATGGGGGCTCTCTGGTCGATTTCATTATCCAACTCCAGAGTAAAATACTCAAAGAAAAACGTAGAGAGAAAGAAAGAGAGAAAGAGAGAGTTTTGGCCAAGAGAAAGGCCGATTGTGGTGGTGTTGTGTTCCGGCGACTCTGATCGTTTGAGAACTAACTCCGGTCAAGAATAGGAGATCAAGACAAGGAGAAGAGCATGGAGAACCCAGACGTGGTTCACAAGGTATGTGATGGGCCGTGGCTCCATCAGACTGAACGAATGGTCCATGCGACCACACTGCGGCCCTGCTCGGTTCCTAAGTCCCATCCGGCTCTCCTTATCTGTTTCAAGTCGTTTCTCTTCTCTTCTCTCTGGTTAAACACGAACGGTTGTGTTTGTTGAGTCCAAGGGACACGTTCCTAGGCTTTTGCCAAACATAACCAAACCGCTAGCCTAGACACGGGTCGGTTAGAGGGATGATCCGATCGCACCAAGACTGGGCGGTTAGGACAAACGGTTGGGAATGACCCAAAGGGCAAGAGTTTTCAAGATTCGTGAGCGTCCAAGAGGCACGAATGGCCAAAGGGTACATGTTCCAAACGGTGTCTTTCGGGACAGGTTAGGACCGATCCTTATGGATCAGCCTATGGCTTGTCTAGTTCAGACAAGTTCACGGTTTGTCTAAGCCAAGGTAGAGTCGCAAGGTCTGACCGGTTACTAAGCCTTCCAGATTAGGCTTGAGGCTTACTCGGCCTATTGGATCCAGGCCTAAGGCCGGATCAGGAAAGGGAGTCCGTTGGGCCATTGAGCCGGACTCCGTTGGCCGGTCGCACCTAGATTCTATCCGGTTAGACGGATTGGTCTTTGGGGACGATCCGGATCTGTTCGTGTGTTCTGTTTATCTATTCTGGACTATCTATCTGATTCTAAGTCAAGGGGTGGTTGGTTGAATGACTTAGGATACGGTAGGTAGGTTAATACGTTTATGATTATGTTGACTGAGGTTTATCTAAGTTCTAGGAACCAACCCAAGCATTGTAGAATCAATCCGTTCTATTCTCGGTTATGATTAATGCTTATCTTGTTGTGGTTTCAGGAACTAAGGATGGTTCTGGTCAAGCCAAGGAGCCGTGAAGGCTCGGTCAGTGAGAGGCTGTGTAACGTGTGGTTAGATGATGCTAGGGATGAACTAGTGATTGTCTATGAGACTGTTAAGAAGTTGTGTATTGAATCTAATGTTTCTAAGTAATACAAAGTTTATACATTGTTATTCCGCTGTGGAATCTATTCCTTTGTTTATGAACCTCATATTCGAATATGACTTAGTAAAGAAAAGACTTAGAATGAATCAGACGAGCAAAGAAATTAATAAGTAAGCATTCGTATCCAGTTGGGTGGAGAGACCAGGAACGGGTCTTACATGTTGTTATCAGAGCCAGGTTGATTCTAGGATATTTGGGTTATGTAGTCCACACACACACACGCAGCCAGCTGATTAGGTCTCACGGTGAGGTTTGATTGCTTAGTCTCGG
>NW_022610636.1:20000-33826 GCF_000309985.2 Brassica rapa
GTCTGTGGCTGTCCATCAGTACACATATCAGGACATTGGTCCTTGGACTCAGCATGCTGGCCCTTCCCGTGAACTATAAGGGTGATTTTGGCCCACGTGGGCTGTCTGTTCAGTACACACAGGACGTCCGTGGGTGTCCGTCAGCACACACATGACGTACGTGGGTGTCCAGCAGCACACACAGGACGTCTGTGGCTGTCCGTGTGTGGATGTCCGTGGCTGTCCATCAGTACACATATCAGCACAGTGGTCATTGGAATCAGCACGCTGGCCCTTCCCGTGAACAATTTGGGTGATTTTGGCCCACGTAGGCTGTCTTTTCATTACACACAGGACATCCGTGGGTTTCCGTCAGCACACACAGGACGTCCGTGGCTGTCCGTGTGTGTCCGTGTGTGTCCGTCAGCACACACAGGACGTCCGTGGCTATCCATCAGTACACATATCAGCACGTTGGTCCTTGGACTCAGCACGCTGATCCTTCCGGTGGACTGTTCGGGTGATTTTGGCCCACGTGGGCTGTCGGTTCAGTACACACAGGACGTCCGTGGGTGTCCGCCAGTACACACAGGATGTCTGTGGCTGTCCATGGCTGTCTTTCAACACACACAGGACATCCGTGGCTGTCCGTGTGTGTCTGTCAGCACACACAGGACGTTCGTGGCTGTCCATCAGTACACATATCGGCACGCTAGTTCTTGGACTCAGCACGCTGGCCCTTCCCGTGGACTGTTCGGGTGATTTTGGCCCACGTGGGCTGTCGGTTCAGTACACACAGGACGTCTGTGGGTGTCCGTCAGCACACGCAGGACGTCCGTGTGTGTCCGTCAGCACACACAGGACGTCTGTGGTTCCGTCAGCACACACAGGACGTCTGTGGTTGTCCGTGTGTGTCCGTGAGTGTCCGTCAGCACACACATGACGTTTGTGGCGGTCCATCAGTACACATATCAGCACGCTGCTCCTTGGACTCAGCACGCTGGCCCTTCCCGTGGACTGTTTGGGTGATTTTGGCCCATGTTGGCTGTCTGTTCGGTACATACGGTACGTGTCCGGGTGTTCGTCAGCACACACAGGACGTCTGTGGGTGTCCGTCAGCACACACATGACGTCTGTGGCTGTCCGTATGTGTCTGTGTGTGTCCATCAGCACACACAGGACGTCTTTGGTTGTCCATCAGTACACATATCAGCACGTTGGTCCTTGGACTCAGCACTCTGACCCTTCCCGTGGGCTGTTCAGGTGATTTTGGCCCTCGTGGGCTGTCTGTTAGGTACACACAGGACTGTAAGACCCGAACCCTGGCCTCTCGACCTGATGGAGTCCGCATGCTTACTTATTAATTTCTTTGCTTGTTTGATCCATTTTAAGTCTTTTAGTTACTAAGTCATATTCGAATATGAGGTTCATAAACAAAGGAACAGATTGCACAGCGGAATAACAATATATAAACTTTGTATTACTTGGAAATATGAGATTCAATACACAACTTTTTAACAGTCTCATAGACAATCACTAGTTCATCCCTAGCATCATCTAACCACACGTTACACAGCCTCTCACAGACCGAGCCTTCACGGCTCCTTGGCTTGACCAGAACCATCCTTAGTTCCTGAAACCACAACCAGATAAGCATTAATCATAACCGAGAATAGAACGGATTGATTCTACAATGCTTGGCTTGGTTCCTAGAACTTAAATAACCTCAGTCAACATAATCATAAAACGTATGAACCTACCTACCGTATCCTAAGTCATTCAACCAACAACCCCTTGACTTATAATCAGATAGATAGTCCAGAATAGACAAACAGAACACACGAACAGATCCGGATCGTCCCCAAAGACCGATTCGTCTAACCGAATTGAATCTAGGTGTGACCGGCCAATGAAGTCCGGCTCAATGGCCCAATGGACTCCCTTACCTTATCCGGCCTTAAGCCTGGATCCAATCGGCCGAGTAAGCGTCAAGCCTAATCCAGAAGGCTTAGCAACCGGGCAGACCTTGCGACTCTACCTTGTCTTAGACAAACCGTGACCTTGTCCTAACTAGACAAGCCATAGGCTGATCCATAAGGATCGGTCCTAACCTGTCCCGAAAGACACCGTTTGGAACATGCACCCTTTGGCCAATCATGCCTCTTGGTCCTCGTACCTTTTGATGTTCGTAACCTTTGGTATCTCGTACCTTTTGGTCACTGACACCCTTTGGCAACTTACAACGTTTGGACACTCATGACTCTTGACAACTCGTGCCCTTTGGGTCATTCCCAACCGTTCGTCCTAACCGCCCAGTCTTGGTGCGATCGGATCATCCGACTAACCGACCCGTGTCTAGGCTAGCGGTTTGATTATGTTCGGCCAAAACCTAGGGACGTGTCCCTTGGACTCAACCAACACAACCTTTCGTGTTTAACCAGAGAGAAGAGAAGAGAAACGAATTGAAACAGATAAGGAGAGCCGGATGGGACTTAGGAACCGAGCAGAGCCGCAGTGCGGTTGCATGGACCGTCCATTCGGTCTGATGGAGCCACGGCCCATCACATACCTTGTGAACCACGTCTGGGTTCTCCATGCTCTTCTCCTTGTCTTGATCTCCCATTCTTGACCGGGGTTAGTTCTCAAACGATCAGAGTCGCCGGAACACAACACCACCACAATCGGCCTTTCTCTTGGCCGGAACTCTCTCTTTCTCTCTTTCTTTCTCTCTACGTTTTTCTTTGAGTATTTTACTCTGGAATTGGATAATGAAATCGACCAGAGAGCCCCCATATTTATAGAAAACGAGGGGGTAAGTCTTGCCCCACGAACAGGCACGACTTGCTAGCGAATGGCCACCATTGGCCAAGGGTTGTCCCCTTTCGGCCACTTGCATCCCTTCGCCCTTTCTGATTGGGTTTGGGGTCGGTCACAAGCCCAACCCAGGCCCCAGGCCTGCTGGACTTAGCCCACGGCCTTGTCCAAAGACCCAACAGCCCATGGCCTCATGGCCGGACCTCACAGCCCGCCACTGACCCGGACCCGGACCATCGGCCTAAAGCCCGGACAGTCCGTCTAGCTGAGATGAGCTGATTCTCAGCGGCCTCAGCTGAGTGAGCTAGTAGTCCAGCTAGTGGAGCTGACTTAGTAGGGACTGAGCTAGAGTGAACTGAACCTAGCTTCATTGAGCTGGCCGAGCTACTCGTCCACTTCGTCCAGCTACCGTCTTACTCGTCCTAGCTATCTCTTAGCTTGTATAAGGTTAAGTCTAAGTTTCCTTATGTCTTTAACCTTCTTTCTCGACCATGGAACGCTTGCCTTGATGTCCTAAGACTGGCTTGCACGTTTCCTCGAACCATGGCCGTCCCAACAATCCTACTCAGGATTGGGGGCGTGACAAGTCTCCCCCCCCCCTTGGGATGGATTCCTCCTCGAATCCGAATCGAATTCTTCCTCGGAAACAAACTGATCCAACCACTCTGGGTACTCTGCTTTCATTCTAGCTTCGGTTTCCCAAGTGATTATATCCTGACCATTACTGTCCTAGACGACCTTGACCATCTGGACCGTCTTCTTCCTTGTTGCTTTTTCCATCCTATCTATGATTCGAACTGGCCTCGTTTCCAAGGTTAGGTTCTTACCAAAATTGTCTGGAATGGCAGGAAGAGCGATGTCTTGGTCCGTCAAACATTTTCGAAGTTGGGAGACGTGGAACACATTATGAAATGTGTCCATCTTGCCCGGCAAGTCCAACTTGTAGGCCACCATCCCAACTCTTTCAATGACCTTGAACGGCCCCAAGTATCTCGGGTCTAACTTCTGTCTCCCGGAAATTCGGACTCGTCCTTTGATGGTAATCATTTTGAGATACACCAAGTCACCTACTTGAAACTCGAGATCTTTCCTCCTTCGATCTGCATAGTTCTTTTGGCGATCTTGTGCCTGTCTCATCTTGTCCCTCAAGAACCTGATCTTTTCGGGTGTCTCTTCGACAATCTCCGGACCAATCATGCTGCGTTCCCCAACTTGGGTCCAGCACAAGGGTGTCCTGCATGGACGCCCATACAGAGCTTCGTATGGCGACATGCCAATACTACTATGGAAACTATTGTTGTAAGCAAATTCTACCAGGGGTAGATGTTTTTCCCAGGAATCACCCCAGTCTAAATCACATGCTCGCAACATATCTTCCAACGTCTGGATCGTACGTTCCGACAGTCCATCAGTCTGTGGGTGATAGGCTGTACTCATGTTCACTCTTGTTCCTAAAGCTTTTTGGAAAGCTTTCCAGAAGTAAGATGTAAACCTTGAATCCCTATCTGAAACTATGCTTGCCGGCACACCATGTAGTCAGACGATCTCATCAATGTACTTACGTACAATCTGATCTACCCCATCCGACTTCTTGATAGCCAGGAAGTGTGCTGATTTGGTTAGTCGATCAACCACAACCCAAACCGCATCTTTCTTATTCCTTGTGGTAGGGAACCCGGTCACAAAGTCCATTGTGATGTGATCCCATTTCCATTCCGGAATAGGCAAGCTTTGCAATAACCCACTAGGCACCTGATGTTCTGCTTTGATGAGATGGCAAGTGGAACACTTGGCCACCCACTCCGCAACATCTGCCTTCATACGAATCCAATGATAAAATTTCTTAAGGTTCTGGTACATCTTGGTCGCACCAGGATGAACCGAGAATTTGGACTTATGAGCCTCCCTCATAATCTCTTCCTTTAGACTTCTATCATTAGGAACACTGATCCGTCCGTTTACTAGGATGGTACCATCCTTTGAAGTCTGGTACTCCGTCCTATCATTCTGAGCAACCTTATTCAGGTTCTCGTCCTGACCTTGAGCCAACCGGATTCGAGTAAGCAGGTCAGCTTGGTTAACCGCCTCCAACCCCAAAGCTTCGGTTGCCGTAGTCAGCACGTTCAGCCACAGAGCACGGACCATACCGTCCAGGTCGTCCGCCTCCCGTTCGGCCAATACGTCAGCCCTCTTCCGGCTCAAAATGTCTGACAGCACACACAGGACGTTCGTGTGTGTCCGTCAGCACACACAGGACGTCCGTGGCTGTCCATCAGTACACATATCCGCACGTTGCTCCTTGGACTCAGCACGCTGGCCATTCCATTGGACTGTTCGGGTGATTTTGGCCCACGTGGGCTGGCTGTTCAGTACACACATGACGTTCGTGGGTGTTCACCAGCACACACAGGACGTCCGTGGCTGTCCGTGTGTGTCCGTGTGTGTCTGTCAGCACACAGAGGATGTCTGTGGCTGTCCATCAGTACACGTATGAGCATGCTGGTCCTTGGACTCAGCACGCTGGCCCTTCTCATGGACTGTTTGGGGTAATTTTGGCCCACGTGGGCTGTCTGTTTAGTACACACAGGACGTCCGTGGGTGTCCGTCAGCACACACATGACGTCTGTGGGTGTCCGTCAGCACACACAGGGCTTCCGTGGCTGTCCGTGTGTGTCCGCCAGCACACACAGGACGTCTGTGGCTTTTCATCAGTACACATATATGCACGTTGGTCCTTGGACTCAGCACACTGACCCTTCCCATGGAATGTTCGGGTGATTTAGGCCCACGTGGGCTGTTTGTTCAGTACACATAGGACGTCCATGGGTGTCCGTCAGCACACACAGGACGTCCGTGGCTGTCCGTGTGTGTCCGTCAGCACACACAGGACGTCCGTGGCTGTCCATCAGTACACATATCAGCACGTTGGTCCTTGGACTCAGCACGCTGACCCTTCCCGTGGACTGTTTGGGTGATTTTGGCCCACGTGGGCTGTCTGTTTAGTACACACAGGACGTCCGTGGGTGTCCGTCAGCACACACAGGACGTCTGTGGTTGTCCGTCAGCACACACAGGACGTCCGTGGCTGTCCGTGTGTGTCCGTCAGCACACACATGACGTCAGTGGCTGTCCATCAGTACACATATCAGCATGTTGGTCCTTGGACTCAGCACACTGACCCTTCCCGTGGATTGTTCGGGTGATTTTGGCCCACATGGGCTGTCTGTTCAGTACACACAGGACGTCCATGGGTGTCCGTCAGCACACACAGGACGTCCGTGTGTGTCCGTCAGCACACACAGGACGTCCATGGTTGTCCGTGTGTGTCTATGTGTGTCCTTCAGCACACACAGGACGTCCGTGGCTGTCCATCAGTACACATATCAGCACGTTGGTCCTTGGACTCAGCACGCTGACCCTTCCCGTGGACTGTTCGGGTGATTTTGGCCCACGTGGGCTGTCTGTTCAGTACACACAGGACGTCCGTGGGTGTCCGCCAGCACACACTGGACCTCCGTGTGTGTGTATGTGGCTGTCTGTCAGCACACACAGGACGTCCGTGTGTGTCCGTCAGCACACACAGGACGTCCGTGGTTATCCATCAGTACACATATCAGCACGTTTGTCCTCGGACTCAGCACGCTGGCCCTTCCTGTGGACTGTTCAGGTGATTTTGGCCCACGTGGGCTGTCTGTTCAGTACACACAGGACGTCCGTGGGTGTCCGTCAGCACACACATGACGTCTGTGGGTGTCCGTCAGCACACACAGGACTTCTGTGGCTGTCCGTGTGTGTCCGTCTGTGTCAGTGTGTGTTCGTCAGCACACACAGGATGTCCAAGGCTGTCCATCAGTACAGATATATGCACGTTGGTCCTCGGACTCAGCACACTGACCCTTCCCGTGGAATGTTTGGGTGATTTTGGCCCACGTGGGCTGTCTGTTCAGTACACACTGGACTTCCATGGGTGTCCGTCAGCACACACAGGACGTCCGTGTGTGTCCGTTAGCACACACAGGACGTTCGTGGCTGTCTGTGTGTGTCCTTCAGCACACACAGGACGTCCGTGGCTGTCCATCAGTACACATATCAGCACGTTGGTCCTTGGACTCAGCACGCTGACCCTTCCCGTGGACTGTTCGGGTAATTTTGGCCCACGTGGGCTGTCTGTTCAGTACACACAGGACGTCTGTGGGTGCCGCATGTAAGACCCGAACCCGGGCCTCTCGACCTTATGAAGTCCGCAGGCTTACTTATTAATTTCTTTGCTTGTTTGATCCATTTTAAGTCTTTTATTTACTAAGTCATATTCTAATATGAGGTTCATAAACAAATGAACAGATTGCACAGCGGAATAACAATGTATAAACTTTGTATTACTTAGAAACATGAGATTCAATACACAACTTCTTAGCAGTCTCATAGACAATCACTAGTTCATCCCTAGCATCATCTAACCACACGTTACACAGCCTCTCACTGACCGAGCCTTCACGGCTCCTTGGCTTGACCAGAACCATCCTGAGTTCCTGAAACCACAACCAGATAAGCATTAATCATAACCGAGAATATAACTGATTGATTCCACAATGCTTGGCTTGGTTCCTAGAACTTAGATAAACCTCAGTCAACATAATCATAAAACGTATGAACCTACCCACCGTATCCTAAGTCATTCAACCAACCACCCCTTGACTTAGAATCAGATAGATAGTCCAGAATAGATAAACAGAACACACGAACAGATCCGGATCGTCCGCAAAGACCAATCCGTCTAACCGGATAGAATCTAGGTGCGACCAGCCAATGGAGTCCGGCTTAATGGCCCAACGGACTCCCTTACCTGATCTGACCTTAGGCCTGGATCCAATAGGCCGAGTAAGCCTCAAACCTAATCTGGAAGGCTTAGCAACCGGTCAGGCCTTGCGACTCTACCTTGGCTTAGACAAACTGTGACCTTGTCTTAACTAGACAAGCCATAGGCTGATCCATAAGGATCGGTCCTAACCTGTCCCGAAAGACACCGTTTGGAACATGCACCCTTTGGCCATTCGTGCCTCTTGGACACTCATGACTCTTGACAACTCGTGCCCTTTGGGTCATTCCCAACCGTTCGTTCTAACCGCCCAGTCTTGGTACGATCGGATCATCCGACTAACCGACCCGTGCTAGGCTAGCGGTTTGGTTATGTTCGGCCAAAGCCTAGGGACGTGTCCCTTGGACTCAACCAACACAACCTTTCGTGTTTAACCAGAGAGAAGAGAAGAGAAACGAATTGAAACAGATAAGGAGAGCCGGATCGGACTTAGGAACCGAGCAGAGCCGAGGTGCGGTCGCATGGACCGTCCGTTCGGACTGATGGAGCCACGGCCCATCATATACCTTGTGAACCACGTCTGGGTTCTCCATTCTCTTATCCTTGTCTTGTCCCCCATTCTTCACCGGAGTTAGTTCTCAAACGATCAGAGTCGCCGGAACACAACACCACCACAATCGGCCTTTCTCTTGGCCGGAACTCTCTCTTTCTCTCTTTCTTTCTCTCTACGTTTTTCTTTGAGTATTTTACTCTGGAATTGGATAATGAAATCGACCAGAGAGCCCCCATATTTATAGAAAACGAGGGGGTAAGTCTTGCCCCACGAACAGACACGACTTGCTAGCGAATGGGCACCATCGGCCAAGGGTTGTCCCCTTTCGGCCACTTGCATCCCTTTTCCCTTTCTGATTGGGTTTGGGGTCGGTCACAAGCCCAACCCACGCCCCAGGCCTCCTGGACTTAGCCCACGGCCTTGTTCAAAGACCCAACAGCCCATAGCCTCATGGCCGGACCTCACAGCCCGCCTCTGACCCGGACCCGGACCATCGGCCTAAAGCCCGGATAGTCCGTCTAGCTGAGATGAGCTGACTCTCAGTTGCCTCAGCTGAGTGAGCTAGTAGTCCAGCTAGTGGAGCTGACTTAGTAGGGACTGAGCTGGTGTCAACTGAACCTAGCTTCATTGAGCTGGCCGAGCTACTCGTCCACTTCATCCAGCTACCGTCTTACTCGTCCTAGCTGTCTCTTAGCTTGTATAAGGTTAAGTCTAAGTTTCCTTATGTTCTTAACCTTCTTTCTCGACCATGGAACGCTTGCCTTGATGTCCTAAGACTGGCTTGCATGTTTCCTCGAACCATGACCGTCCCAACAATCCTATTCAGGATTGGGGGCGTGACAAGTATCCCCCCCTTGGGATGGATTCGTCCTTGAATCCGAATCGAATGCTTCCTCGGAAACAAACTGATCCAACCACTCTGGGTACTCTGCTTTCATTCTAGCTTCGGTTTCCCAAGTGATTATATCCTGACCATTACAGTCCCAGACGACCTTGACCATCTGGACCGTCTTCTTCCTTGTTGCTTTTTCCATCCTATCTATGATTCGAACTGGCCTCGTTTCCAAGGTTAGGTTCTTACCCAGATTGTCTGGAATGGCAGGAAGAGCGATGTCTTGGTCCGTCAAACATTTCCGAAGTTGGGAGACGTGGAACACATTTTGAAAAGCGTCCATCTTGGCCGGCAAGTCCAACTTGTAGGCCACCATCCCAACTCTTTCAATGACCTTGAACGGCCCCAAGTATCTCGGGTCTAACTTCTATCTCCCGGAAATTCGGACTTGTCCTTTGAAGGTAATCATTTTGAGATACACCAAGTCACCTACTTGAAACTCGAGATCTTTCCTCCTTCGATCTGCATAGTTCTTTTGGCGATCTTGTGCCTGTCTCATCTTGTCCCTCAAGAACTTGATCTTTTCGGTTGTCTCTTCGACAATCTCCGGACCAATCATGCTGCGTTCCCCAACTTGGGTCCAGCATAAGGGTGTCCTGCATGGACGCCCATACAGAGCTTCGTATGGCGACATGCCAATACTACTATGGAAACTATTGTTGTAAGCAAATTCTACCAGAGGTAGATGTTTTTCCCAGGAATCACCCCAGTCTAAAACACATGCTCGCAACATATCTTCCAACGTCTGGATCGTACGTTCCGACAGTCCATCAGTCTGTGGGTGATAGGCTGTACTCATGTTCACTCTTGTTCCTAAAGATTTTTGGAAAGCTTTCCAGAAATAAGATGTAAACCTTGAATCCCTATCTGAAACTATGCTTGCCGGCACACCATGTAGTCGGACGATCTCATCAATGTACTTACGTACAATCTGATCTACCCCATCTGACTTCTTGATAGCCAGGAAGTGTGCTGATTTGGTTAGTCGATCAATCACCACCCAAACCGCATCTTTCTTATTCCATGTGGTAGGGAACCCGGTCACAAAGTCCATTGTGTTGTGATCCCATTTCCATTCCGGAATAGGCAAGCTTTGCAATAACCCACTAGGCACCTGATGTTCTGCTTTGATGAGTTGGCAAGTGGAACACTTGGCCACCCACTCCGCGACATCTGCCTTCATACGGATCCAATGATAGAATTTCTTAAGGTTCTGGTACATCTTGGTCGCACCAGGATGAACCGAGAATTTGGACTTATGAGCCCCCCTCATAATCTCTTCCTTTAGACTTCTATCATTAGGAACACTGATCCGTCCGTTTACAAGGATGGTACCATCCTTTGCAGTCTGGTACTCCGTCCTATCATTCTGAGCAACCTTATTAGGTTCTCGTCCTGACCTTGAGCCAACCGGATTCGAGTAAGCAGGTCGGCTTGGTTAACCGCCTCCAATCCCAAAGCTTCGGTTGCCGTAGTCAGCATTTCAGCCGCAGAGCACAGACCATAACGTCCAGGTCATCCGCCTCCCGTTCGGCCGATACACAGCCCTCTTCCGGCTCAAAGCGTCTGCTACCAGATTAGCTTTTCCCGGATAGTAGGTGATGTTAAATCGTAGTCAGCTACGATTCCATCCACCTCCTCTGCTTTAAGTTTAACTCAGGCTGGGTGAATATATACTTAAGACTCTTATGGTCCGTAAGCATCTGAACTTTGACGCATACAAGTATGATCGCCAAATCTTTAAGGCGAATACTACCGCAGCATTTCGAGATCATGGGTGGGGTAGTTTCCCTCATGTTTCCTCAACTGCCTGGACGCATAGGCAATGACCTTCCATGCTGGTCAATACGCAACCCAGTCCAGTGATGGACGCGTCCGTATAGACCACATATGGTTGATCGGCCTCCGGAAGCACAAGGACGGGTGCGCTAGTCAGCATGTTCTTAAGTGCGGAGAAACATTCCTCACACTCTTCAGCCCATGTGAACTTAACGTCCTTCCCAGTCAACCGCGTCATAGGCTGAGCCAAGCTTGCGAATCCTTTCACAAACTTCCTATAGTAACCTGCCAGCCCTAAAAAGCTTCTGACTTCCGTGGCACTGCAGGGTCTGGGCCAATCCTTGATTGCCCTGATCTTCTCTGGATCCACTGAGATGCCCTGATCGGAAACAATATGGCCGAGGAACCCAATACTCTTCTGCCAAAAACTGCTTTTACTGAGTTTAGCATAGAGTTTGTGTTCTCGTAATCGTTCCCGCCGGCTCTCAAGTGTTTCCTATTAGATTCCTCATCCTTGGAATAAATTAGGATATCATCAATGAAGATGATCATGAATTTACACGCTGTTCATCATTTTCATGAAAGCGGCAGGTGCATTGGTCAGACCAAACGGCAATCACTACGAACTCGTAATGACCGTACTGGTCCTAAATGCCGTCTTCCTAATATCATTTGGCTCTATAGGGATCTGATGATACCCTGAAGCCAAATTAATCTTGGAAAACCACTTGGCTCCTTTGAGTTGATCCAACAGCTCGTCTATCCTGGACAATGGGTACTTGTTCTTCACAGTGACCCTGTTCAACCCTCGATAGTCGATGCACAGACACATGCTACCATCCTTCTTTTTCACAAAGAGGACTGGTGCACCCCAATGGGAGCCACTTGGCGGTATGAACCCCTTGTCCAGCAATTCTTCCAATTGCTTCTTTAGCTTGGCCATCTCGGCCGGAGCATTCGGTACGGACTCTTGGACAGCGGAGCTGTCCATGGCTCTAGTTCAATCGTAAATGGATCCGACTATCAGGGGGACACCCTGAGGTTACCTGGAACACATCTGGGAACTTCGACACCAATGAATCCTCTGAAAGGTCTTTCAGACAGACAGAACTGCCCGCTCTGTAGTTGTAATTGTAGCCAAAAAGACTGACAACCCTGTTCCAACATCCGAATCGCTCGAACTGCTGAAACCATTACTTTCTCTTGAGCCGGACACATACATTGGTACTGGAATCGGTCGAAGCCCAGTCTCCAATTGCACACGACTCTATGGCAATCGAGAGTGGCCCGATACTTTCCCAACCAGTCCAACCTAGGATCACTTCGTGATTCTTTAGGTGGACACAGACCAAATCCACAGGGAATACTTTCCTGTATTGAACTAGGATATTTGACAATGAGACCTAGTGAGTTCATGGCTTGCCCTCCGGCCGCCCTCACTATCCCAATATCTCCAGCGTCCAGACAGAACAGACCCTTCCCGACCAGTCCCGGACTCACAAAACTATGTGTAGCCCTGTGTCGAAAAGTACGTGGGTTTCCCACCACCAATCATGAGGGTTCCTAACAGAGACCCCATCAGAATCCCTAGACATTCTAGGTTCCATACCAAGCATTTTCTACTTGAATGTAAAAAGAAAAAATTTTAGGAATTACCAGAGATCGAATCAAACGATCCAGAAGCGCCGTCGTCCCGGCAGCTCATACACCCTTGTGTTGTGGTCGGCCTACTCTGGGTCGACTTGCCTGTGTCTCCACGGCCCTTCCCTTGTCCTCCTTGTAGCTTAGGACAGTCCGACTTGTAGTGTCCAGTCTTGCCACATAGGAAGCAAGTCACGGAGCCGCTGCCACTGGACTGGTCTGAGAATCGGTTTGGTCGAGTGCAGTTTGGATCGTGTGATTCATGCTGCACATCGCACACAAGCCCCATGGCTCCAGCACTCACCGGGATGATTCTTTCCACACTTGGGACATGTAGGTCGGCCACCAGAGGTCTTACCTCCGTCCACCTGATCCCACTTCCTCTTTTTATCATTTGTCTTACCGACGGGCCAGACTGTGACTTAGCCTTAAGCTTAGCTTCTTCAGCCAAGTTAATCTCTAGCAAAGCCACCCATTCCACCAATTCTCTGACGGTGTTGAAAGTGCGGATCGAGCAAATGGGTCTTCAGTTCTGGCCTTAGGCTCTCGATGAACCTACGGACCTGGACTGCCTCGTCCTCCAGCTCTCTCCAACAAACCGTCTGAGCCGGTTGAACTCTTCTTCGTACTCTCGTACGGTCCTGCGGCCTTGGGCCAAATCTAGAAACTGAGCTTCCAGACGATCCCAAGCCTCAGCAGGGAAGTATTTGCGGTTGAACTCAATCTCAAAGTCCGCAAAACTTTCCAAACTCCCATTGGTGCGCTTGTCCACTGCAAGCCACCAATTATGCGCGTTCCCTTCCAGGAAGTGATTCGCAATGTCTCGTCTGTAATCCTCTGGACAGCGAGTTGATTGAAAGTTTCAGACCAGCCTACTCCTCCACTCGTCTGCCACAATAGGGTCGGTGCTACCGGAGAAATGCTTCGTACCCAACCTGGATAAATGTTGAAGCAGACTCAGATAGTCCACCTTCCTTTCAGACTTTCCGGTGGATCGATCTCGATCACTGAACCGTTTCAACAACTGGACACATTAGTGTTGGGGGTGGTCGTAGCCACAGGCGTAGCCTGGTCAACCCAGGAGTTCACTAGTGGCGTGAACAGTTGAGCCATAGCCGCCACCTGAGTCCCATTACTTTCATGGCCTCTAACAAGTCCTCTTTGGACAGTGTTGCGGGCATTAAGCCGTTCCATCGGCCACTCTCTCAAGTTGGTCACGATCACGGTTAGCGTTCGAGGATTCACTTCCTCATCACTCTCCCGATGTTCTGACCATCCTGTTTGCGTCCCCGTAAGGTTAGCCTGATCAGTTGGCAACGCGTCTCTAGTGTCAGCCGTGGCCGGATCGGTTT